>NW_021824738.1:10000-17820 GCF_006345805.1 Octopus sinensis | reverse complement strand
ACTAATTAATTTCATAAGGATATACGCATATACATATACACATATACATGCATTCACACAAACACACCATATATATAAAAAATAAGAGTATTTATATAATTAAGAATATATATAAAAATATATATATATATCCAGATTTATAGGTATAATACTATTATTAGAAAATATTCTGGAAAAAATAAAATTAAATAATATAGAAAGATATTCATATAAAGGAATACGCACACACGCACACACACATACATACACACATACACACACACATACATACACACATACACACACATATTCGGTCCGGCATTCGCCATGATTGATCGCTAGCCACTAAACATTTTTTTAATTATTTTCTCTCTCTGTTTCTTTCTGTGTTCCTTTCTGTCGAAGAGCGTAGGCTCGAAACGTAAAAGACTTTCTCGCTTCCCGAGCATTAAACTAATAGATTTGTTTGTTGTTTACACACCCGTTTTCGTCTTTTGTTTTGTTTATTTTTGTTTTGTAAATTTCAAGTATATAGATATATATGTATATATATGTGTGTGGTGGAAAATTAAATATATGCAGAAGGAATTTTAATATAATGGTGTATCTAGTATTACTATATAGTTGATGATTTATCAGAACAGTTAATGAAAAGTTATGTAGAATATACCAGATAGAAAAATTAGACATAGAAATTATGAAGTATAGCAATTCTGTTCTGGAGTATTGCGTAATTGATATAAAAGTTTAGTAATGGTTAAAAAATTATTAGCAGGAAAATATTCAAAAATATTATTAATAGAAAAATAATCAAAAAAATTATTAATAGAAAAATAATCAAAAAAATTATTAATAGAAAAATAATCAAAACTTGTTAATAGAAAAATAATCAAAATAATATTAAAATAAAATAATAAAAATTTTAATAGAAAATAATCTAAAAAATTATTAATAGAAAAATAATCCAAAAAATTATTAATAATAATAATCAAAAAACTATATTAATAGTAAATTAATCAAAAAACTATATTAATAATAAATTAATCAAAAAAATTCTTAACAGAAAAATAATCAAAAGATTTTTATTTGAAAAATATATTTAAAAATTATTAATAGAAGAATAAAGAAAAAAATTATAAATAAAAGAATAATAAAAAATTTTAATAGAAAAATATTCAGAAAAATTATTAATAGAAATATAAATCAAAAAAATCATGAAAGAAAAATAATCTAAAAAATTATTAATAGAAAGATAATCAACACATTTTAATAGAAAAATAATCAAAAAAATTATTAATAGAAAATTCATAAAAAAATTTTTAATGGAAAAATGATCTAAAACATTTTTAATAGAAAGATAATCTAAAAAGTTATTAACACAAAAATAATAATAAAAATGTTCATAGAAGAATAATCAAAAAATTACGGAGATATACTTGCATAGCAAGTGACCTGATCTGAGATTGTGTGCTGGAACGAAAACAATTGCAGCGTGGAAGGTGTTTATAAGCCATTTAAGAAACACGATAAAACTGTTAGATTCATTTCAACATTTAAATTTAATTTGTCAAAATATTTTCGTCGCTTTCAGACCGCGACCTGTTCACTGACAAAATTCCGTCTGAAAGCGACGAAAATATTTTGACAAATTGAATTTAAATGTTGAAGTGAATCTAACGGTTTTTGTGTGTTTCTTAAATGGCTTATAAACACCTTCCACGCTGCAATCAAAAAAACTATTAATAGAAAAATAAACAAAAAAATTATTGATAAAAAAATAACCAGAAAGATTATTAATAAAAAAATAATCTAAAAAAGTATTAATAGAAAAATAATCAAAACAATTACTTACTTTACTTACTTACTTTTTACTTTTTTACTTGTTTCAGTCATGTGACTGTGGCCATGCTGGCAAATCGACCCCAGGACTTATTCTTTGTAAGCCTAGTACTTATTCTATCGGTCTCTTTTGCCGAACCGATAAGTTACGGGGACATAAACACACCAGCATCGGTTGTCAACCGATGTTGGGGGGTGGGGACAAACGCAGACACACAAACATATACACACACATACATACACACACACACACACATATATATATATATATATATATATATATATATACACATATATACGACGGGCTTCTTTCAGTTTCCGCCTACCAAATCTACTTACAAGGCTTTGGTCGGCCCGAAGCTATAGTAGAAGACACTTGCCAAAAGTGCCACGCAGTGGGACTGAACCGGAACCATGTGGTTGGTAAACAAACTACTTACCACACAGCCACTCCTACGCATTAATAAAAAAAAAAAATATATATATTAATAGAAAAATAATTTAAAAAATTATCATTAAAAAGGTAATCAAAAAAATTTTATAGAAAAATAATCTAAAAAATTATTAATAGAAAAATGATAAAAAAATTGTAATAGAAAAATAATCAAAACAATTATAAGTAGATAATAATAGAAAAAATTATTATAGAAAAATAATATTAAAATTTTTAATAGAAAAAATACAAAATATTATCAATAGAAAAATAAATAAAAAAAATTTTAATAGAAAAGTAATCCAAAAAATTATTAATAGAAAAATAATTCAAAAATTATAATAGAAGAAAAATGAAAAATTATTAATTGAAAAATAATCAAAAAATTATTAAGAGAAGAATAATGAAAAAAATTATCAGTAGAAAAATGATTAAAAAAAATTTAATAAAAAAATAATACAAAACATTATAATAGAAAAATAATCCCAAAAATTATTAATAGAAAAATAATCAAAAAAATTTTTAATAGAAGAATAAAAAATTATTAATACAAAAATAATCAACATGGAGGCTATGGTCACGGTTCCCGCAATGAGGAGGGAATTAGGCTGCTGGGGTTACTGAATACACTATGTCTGTAGTACGACGTATTAGACTCTGGGCTGTCATTCAAAGAGATGCTTTTCTTACGTGAAAGACAACTTCTCAAGAATAACATAACAGGATCATAATGACCGTAGTGGATTTTAAAACAAAGGGAATATGTTGATTTCCTGCATGAAAGATAAATTACCAAGTGTATAATGTAATGTTCATATAGCGTACAAGATAAGTGCGAGGAACAGAATTTCTAGGAATTAAAAACTATTTGCAAGGAGTGGGCAACACTGGCTGTCCTCTTTGAAATTATGTATGTGTACATTTATATACAAGTGTGGGTGTGTTTATATATATATATATTACTACATATATATATATATATATATATATATATATATATATATATATATATATAGAGAGAGAGAGAGAGAGAGAGAGAGATGTAGATATAGATATAGATATACATATCGATATATATATAATATATATATATATATATATATATATATATGATGGTGATTGTCTACTCCTTATTCAGTGTTTGACCAGCTCTTGTACCTACACATTAGGTCTCCTCATGGCGTCTGATGTGGCTTTTTATACCAGAAAATGTTTTAAAAAGACACCCACATTGTTATTGCCTATCTGCTTTGGACCATCGCATTGACAGGTATGCACAGATAGTTTTCAACTAGCAATAACCACACCTCGGATTTACCTCATTGGCCAGATAGATAGACAGAGTACCTAGTGGAGGTTCTTTTATCACGGGTCCGGAAATGAGATTGAGGCCCAGCAAAAGAAGGCATATATATATTATATATATACTATAATATATATTATTAATATATATATATATATATCACACTCACACGCATATAAATAATGTATACATACCACACAAATTCAAAGACATATATGTGGTGTGTGTGTATATATACAGTTATAGTATATCTTAAGAATGTAGTAGAATACAGTATAAGCTCGTCCATCTTCAGGTTTGCGTTTGAGCACCTGACGTGTGTGAATAAATAATACGCACGCACACACACACACACACACATATATATATATATCCTATTATTGTATTTATTTACATGTTTCAGTAATTTAACTGTGGCTTTGCCGGAGTGTCGCATTGAAGGTATTTCTGTTTCTTTCTTGCACAAATCGACCATAGGTCTTATTTCTGAAGCCAAGTACGTATTCTGTCGGTATCTTTTGACGAACCGCTTCTCAAGTGGTAGCGGATAAACAACGACACAATAACGCACGCATACAGCTATTTATACATAAATATACGACATGTGTTTTCAGTTTTATCTACCCAATCCATTCAAGGATTTGTTCAGCCTCAGGCTATAGTAGAAGACACTTGCCCAAGGTGCCACGCATGATTTTGGGAAGCATTCTTCTCACCACACAGGCATTCCTGCCAATATGTATGTATCTATATATTAATATGTATGTATGTATGTGTACGTGTGTGTGTGTGTATATATATTGCCTCGAAGAAATGTATTATATAATTACGTCTAAATTAATGTTATTTAATTTTAATGGGTACTTTAAGCTATTTCCAAAAATTTAGAAATACATTCAAATATTTCAATTCTTCATTATAATAATCTTTTAATAGTTATATAATAATATTAATTCCTATAAAAGGGTTTAATATAATGAATAAATAGATAATTAATAATCTGTCGTAAAGTAATTAATCTTATATTAATCATAACGTGGAATTCTCATCTGATATCTTCATTTATAGTCATCCAGCAAAGTCATCAGTAGTTTTATATATTATTAACTATAATAATGTTTTAATTATTATATCATAAGATTAATTTACATAAAAGCATTTGATATAATAAAGAAATCATTAATTATTGCGACGTAAAGTATCTAAGTTTCTGTTTAATGTAACGTAGAATTCTTTTCTGGAGTTTCTGTTCTCTAATTATCCAGCGATGCCATCTATATTTGTCTATAAAAATACTCATTTTTAGGTAATTTTTTTCAGGTTATTTTCCAATGTAGATTTCAAATTGTCAAAATATAGAATTACTATGATGCTTTTTAAAAATCTTTTATTTGGATTTCATCATTGGTAGCTTCAGTCTCCAATAATTGAAGGACTTTTCTTAAAGACGTTTATTTTTTATTTTTCGCTTTATATTTATTCTTATTTATATTCCTATTTTTATTTTGATTAACCAAATAAGTTATGCAATGGCATCACTAATGGTTGAATCAATGAATGTCTTAATTAGAATTTGATTTAGGTTACTCTCTTCGTTAGCGTTTATTAAATACAAATGTTTTTAAGATGTTCAGTTAGAATTTCACCAATTTGGATTACCTTAATAAGGTATTAACATATATTTTCGAAAATAGCATTATCAATTTTAATAATATTGTATAAACACACACACACACACACACACACACACACACACACACACACACACACACACACACACACACAACACACACACATATATATATATATATGTATGTATGTATGTATGTATGTATGTATGTATTTACGTATGTATATGTATAAAGAACGAAAGTGCGATTCAAAATACATAAAAGCTGTCTCGGTAGCAATTTATTGACGCATTCTGAGAATACGCCATGGAAAGCTGCCAACTTCAGGTAAATTTGAAGCATATAGACAGGTAAGGCAGAATTTGGATGTGTGCAGTTCACCAACGATCATTGTGAAACAAGTGAAATTTGGAGAGAGTAGAAGAGAATTGGTAGAGGAAGTAGATAAAATACACAGAGCAACTATTTCAAAACTGCGTATAATCGGATTGGTGTCTTAGTGTATAATCCTGTCCGGTGGTCAAGGATTATGTATGGTCATATAATACAAAAAATGAATTTAAAAGGGGCTATTTGAGTAAGCCGTACGGGTTAGACAGCATATCAAAGAGTTAAGTGAGTATGAAGTGTCGCCAGTCTTCCTACAGTAGAATAGAATGACACTCTTAAACATATCACATTCAAAAATATATTCACTCGTTCATATAGCTATACACGCATGTAGAGAGATAGAGACATATTTAAGTGTATACACACACATACACACACACACACACACACACACACAGAAATTTTATATGGCACATAGTTTCAAATTGTACTCACCACCATAAAGGCAAAGAAGTTTTACTATTTGGCAACAAGCACGAAATTTCACCTGATAAATTTCTACACACTTCGAAAAGAGAATAAAAGATAATATATTAACTTAAATAATCTTTTCATACCAAGTGAATACTGCATTTATGCTTATTAAAGGCTAAAAATATACGGAATTCTCTGTTAATAAAGAATGTCTACTTTGGGCACACAATCGTAACTACCAACGAGATTTTATTATTTGCACCGGAGTCATGTGTCGAAAACAGTGATATTTATATTACTTTTCATTATATTCTGTTGTGTCTGGGGAGAGTCATTTTCTTTTTCTGCCTTATAATGTAACACACTCACCAGTAAAATTTCCACTTTTTTCTTATTTTTATTTTCCTAAAATTTTCGTTGCATCTTGCAACCTTTTCAATAGTCTTATTTATTGTATATTTTTAAAATTTTAATATTCTATACACCAGACAGTTTTTAAATATATCTGTATGCGTATATACGTCATGGTGTATATATGTATATGTATCTTGCTGTGCATATATGTATGTTGATATATATTTTTACGCATATGTGTATTTGTATATTTGTATGCGTGTTGCATGTATGTATGTATATATGTACATATGAATGTCTTTTTATATGTGTGTGTTTGCCAGCTTTCTCTCTCTTTCTATCTGTCAATCTATTTTTCTCTTTCTTTTTCTTTCTTTCACCACTTCTTTTTCTCTTTCTTTTTCTTTCTCCCACCACATATTATTCTCTGATTTTCTTTCCGTTTTCTTTCTCTAGTTTCTAACAACTAAGTCCTATATTTAGAAATACAGACGTGGATACCTATGTATGCCGATAGCTATGTATGCAATTAGCATATATATTTATGTTTTACCTGTTTTTGTTTGTATATGTGTGTAGGCATGTACCAACATTTGTATGTTTGTAAGTTTCGGTTATTTTAGTATGTGTAAGTATTATTAATGTATATGTATTTTTATGAGGTTAGTTCTTTGTAAATGTTATTATTTCAAACAGACATATATTCTAATTTGAATTTATTTTACCCTTTAATAAATTTACCCTGTCTATACAAAATTTTCTCCTTCTACTAAAGCTAAGTTTTGATTAAGGTTTTCTTCGACTTTAAATAATACGATTTTAAATTGTAATTTTTTAATTTCATATAATCAGTTATTGAGCAGACCTTTAGTTGAAAAGGACCAGTGATACAAAAGCAATTTCAAATGTGTATCTATCCATGAAATTGAATATTTATGCATATAAATATATCCTTATTTTTGCTCCATTCTAAACGAAAACTCTCCGACGAATGGGAACGTGAAACTCTGAGTAACAGTTTTTGTGATGTCTATACAGCTTTATTAATAAAGCATATTACTCTACCTCCGGTATTCGAGTTATATTATTTCCCACCTTGTTTCGTATTTATGCGCTTATTCTGGTGTCGCAGCTCTTTTTTAAGAAACTCTGAGCGACTGTCCACATGTAGAAAGAAGAAATAGCTGAAAGAAATGGATTTTTCCCTAAACAACACCTATCCTGGCACAGCAGCAATACTTTAAAGCCTCGAGTATAGTCCGCCCTTGAGTATAATATGCAGGGGATTTTTAGAAGGCTGTACCTCTGAAAAACGTAAACCTTGTGTATAATACGCACCCCTTCTCTAACTTGAGTCAAGGAGGTCTATATACCATCGTTGGTTTGTAAAAATGTATACGGTAACGTCCTTTATTATTATTGTATATATAACATAATGCAAACGTGTAACTTTTTTTGTGCATTTTGTTTGCAGAAA
>NW_021824738.1:0-5000 GCF_006345805.1 Octopus sinensis | reverse complement strand
GCAGTAGATTTATGTGTAGAATTGGAACCGTTGCATTACTTGGAAATATATTTTCGCTGTTCTAAACTTTAAAACTGAGTTTGTATAATTTGTTGAAATGTTACATTGTAATTATTATGAAGCGCATATCATCCACATACCAAGTATATATCGAAATTTTAAACCTTCGTACTATTTCGTTATCATCATGGCCAGATAGAACGTTGTAGACTTGTAGGCTCATATAAATTGTGATATGGTCAGAGGAACTTTTCCTGTACAGGACACAAATAATTACTTTATTATGTTGAATAATATCATTACATGGAAACATGCGAGCATGAAAAGTAATATTCCTAAGATTAAAAACCTGAAAAAGTACAGGACAAGTTATTACACCTGGAAAAGTATAGGACAAGCTATTACTTGTAGTAAAGTAAAGAATAAGAAAACTTTTTACTTAAAATATTGCGGCAAAGAATGCCAGTTCTGCTAATTTATCCCTCTTTACAGTTCTCATCTTTTAAGTTTATTGTACAAAACTGTTCAGCTAATTTGTAAGTTTGTCTAATTAATCACTTTTTTTCTGTTTTTAAGGTAGTAAATTAGCCAAATTCTTTGTAAACTGTAATAAAATATTTTTAATATTCAAATTTTGATTTTATCTGCAATATTTTCAGTAAAAAGTTTCTTATTCTTTACTTTACTTGAAGTAATAGTTTGTCCTATACTTTTCCAGGTGTAATAATTTGTCCTGTATTTTTCCAGGTTTATAATCTTAAGAATATTACTTTTCATGCTCGCATTTTTCCACGTAAATCATGATTTTTCCAGGCATTGCTGTTATAAGATAATTAATAATGTGTCAATAATTTAAGATTTTACCTTATAAAATACTGAAAGATAATATTTCAATTTTTCCATGTAGGTGATGATAATATTTCAAGTTTTTTTTTCATGTTTAATTGAAATGTATGTTATGATTCAATTATTTTATATTGCCCATCCACACCAAATTAATGGTAGGGGTTTTTACCATGTTGCTGGTTGCATCATGGCTCACCAAAAGTAAGTTACAAACAACAAGGTCTCAAAACCATCAGTTACCAGGCTCACCTAATTTTGCAATGTTAGGAGGTCACAGGAATTCATTTACCAAAAAAAAAAAAAAATCCAATGACTCCGGGATTGGGGCCAGGAACGCATCCACCACATTTTTTCCGAACCAAAATAAAGGATTTGCAGCATGTTAGGAGGTCAGGGTACTTGATCCCACGCAAAAAATCAAATTTTTTGTTTTTTTCTTTCTTAGTGAAAATCGTGCGGGTGTTAATATAGAAATTTACCATAATGTTGTTGTTTTTAAGTCTCAAATCAATCCTGATACTACAAACATATCATCAGAGACATTCCAGTCTTCAGCAAACCGTCTTTTTAGGGATAATCTAGGATATTACATACAATGGGCGTATGATTTAGGTAGGAGTATACTTTGGCTGCTATTTTTAGCATGTCGAGCGACCAGATAGAGGCTCTTTCATTGGTTCGATTGCGTGATGACTTTTTTACACATATATGTAATATGTTTATATATCATCGGCAGAAGATAGAGAGTAAGTCAAAAGCTCAGAGTTTCGTGTATTGGCACTTATCAAACACGAATTTGTCCATTGTCACTCTGTAACTTCCGGCGAAATAACTTCTAAAATACGAAATTTTATCAAAAACGTTAAGAGCAAACCCTTTTCTATGTGACACATTCTATCAGTATCGGAAGTTTGAAAGTGTTTAGTCAAAAATAAAATTAATCTGTAATTGAATAGATCCGAAATGGGTGAAAGGTAAAGTCGATCTCGGTGGAATTTGAACGTAAAGAAAGACGAAATACCGTTAAACATTTGCCCGGTGGGGGTAACGTTTCTGCTAGCTCGCCGACTTAGAATGGAAACATTCATTTTAAAAATATATTCTCTATTCTGATTGCTTGGGCGTTACTCCTTTATTTCCTTACTTATTGACATTAAATTTCGAAACATTTTACCTCTTAACTATTTTTCAACTAATTTCTGTTCAATGCGACTAACGATTCTGAATTCTTTATGCATTTTTCTATCATTTAAGCCTAGGAAATGTATACTTTAATTTTAAAATTAAAAGAATTATGTTAATTGAAGATGAATAGGTGTCTTACTCCCCCACCCCTTGAGGTCGCAGATATTTTGATGTAACATTTTTCTATTGAACCAAATCTCAAACTATTTATGCCAAATTGTAGCTGAAGAGGTGTAGGTGTCCTCTTTAAAACTGTTAACAGTTTGCAATTTAGTTTACAAATGAATGAAACTTGAAAGCTGCTGCGATTGACGAAATGGCGGACTTGAGAATATATTCAACCACTACTGTGGTTGAATCATATAGTAGGTGGTTACATTTTTGCAAGTTTTTATTCGTTGTTAGTAAAGGCGTTCATCCTACTCTTTTGTGTATGGAGAGAAATTCTAATTTAATTTAAATATTTGATGCATTCGTTATAATTATCTATAATCATATAACCATGACGAGAATATGCTGGCGCTACATTCGGTTTTTATGGACACATGCGCTCTTTAAAAGATGGAGGATAAGTGCATTATCACATATCTGTAAAGAAATGAAGCCACCAGAGTAATATATAATAAACGAAGATAACTAATCTATTGCAATTTAATTATTATTATATATGCACAAGAAATAATTGAGGCATCAGTAGATCCACTGACATTCCTCGTAAGTCCAAACTTAATTTGCTTTGTATCAATTATCATAATTGATATGAGATCAAATTTGATATTTTGAAGTTAAATAGTCGCAAGAGGATATTATGGAAAATCTGTGCAAGTCAGCGTATATGGAATGTAAATCACTTATTGTGTGTGTATGTATGTATATTATTATTCAGTTTTATTTCAAGATTTCTTGCCAATAAGGAGCCGGTTTCTAACCTAGATTCAAAGCTCCTTCTTTGGAATTTTAACAAAATCAACAGGGTATTTTTGTATGTAGGTATATATGTATATGTGCAGATTTTTTCTTTTGTATTTATTCTCATACATATTCTTGCATATCTAGACATGCTCATATATACTTAAATGACAATGTATGTATATATACGTACATATGTATAAAAGAATGATCTCTCTCTCTTTTTAATTTAGAATGAATCTTGACCGACCACCTGCTTGGTAGCGAGGATGTGAAGAAAAGCATCTTGTTTTGTTAAGCATCATTTAAATCTTAAGAAGGGGTCTTACGAATTTCTATAATCCCTCATATCGAGATTATTTGTAGTGTATAAATTAAGGATTTGCATTTTCTTCCCATCTTCCCAAGTTCAGTCATACTTTGCCCCAGACGAGTTCGTATACATCATGTTGCTCCAATAATAGGTATGAAAGTGTACCTTGGGTTCCGGATTTGCAAACACTTCATGAATAGTCCATAGATGTCCTCTTCCTCTTGTAATTTTCTAACCACTTTGGTAGCTAGAGGTTAGATTATTTCCACAACAGAACATACCTTTTTCTTGTGATCCCACACAACAATATCTGGCCGGTTTAGTTTTAAGGTTCTTTTGGTTTCTAAGTTCCACCAATATTCTTTTGGCCCATTGGTCTCAATATAGTCGACTTCGTCTGAAAGAGTTTTCTCTTTCGTTATCCTGTTCCAGGCTGTCCTGACCACCGCACCATGTCTCATAGAAAGATAATCTCTGGATGACATTCTCTCTCAGTTGACCATTAGTCTTCAGTCACGGTCTTGCAGAGCCTACATTTGTTGTCTGTCAGTGTTTTCTGCCTTTTGAGCTCTTGATACTTGGTGGAAATCTCTTGTTCTTGAATTCCATTTAGGTAACTTTCTAAGTAGGATATCACAAACTTATAAGTGTCCACGTACCAAACTTTTCAAATGATCATTTCCTACCATGGTTTGTGTTTTTCGTTCAAAGTACCCCGGTGCTGTTTTCTCAGTGAACTGATTTATTTCATCATTTTCTTCTTTTGATAAATAAATTTCATCAGTGCTCATGATGGAGAGATCTGTATCAGCTCTTATTTTATACCTTTCCTAATGTTTATAAGTTATCATAATTATGTTGTTGATTTCATGCTCATATGCCTGTCTGGGCATTATAGTTACAAGTCTATTTCCCATTCTAGAGATGTTTCAGCGACCCAATGTGTTCCATATGACAGCGATACAGATTTGAGACCAAAGCCATCATCCTTGCGTGTGAAGTAAAGCCGGTCTACATAACCATTGATGTTAAAATTTCCAGTTTGCAAGTTCAAACATGTCTTACTGAGATCAGGTAATAATCAGTTCAGAAGGCGTGAAACCAGGTACTAAAAAGGTGTTGCGAGCAATGTGCTTGTTGTAAAATGTGAGTTCTGATGACTATATATTTTTTTACTCTCCTGGTTCTCTCCTTATTTGTTCTCTCCATCATATCTGACATTCTCATTCAGTCCAATATATCTGTAATTGTTACCTAATTAGCGATTATATCATCAAACCCTTCATTTTAAAGTTGAATGTGTGCGTGAACGTGTGTGAATATGTGTGTGTGCGTTTGTGAGGGTGGGTGTGTAGGGATTTGGTTGATTTTCCACACTATCAGCAGCTAATGATGAGGATGTTATTACCAGGTCGTATTTTTGTTGACTACAGAAGTTTCATGCTCCTCATGTCGATGGATATTTCAGGTTTTTCCAGGATATGCAGTTTCTCATGAAGGTGGGGTTAGTAATTTCGAGTTCCAGATATATAAAAACATTTATTTCTAGTTCCAGGTTGACATAATATACACAGTATTATAGCATTGTTGGTGGATTACTGAGAAACAAGTTGGGCTCACAAACCCATTCGTACCCCGCCTCAGTTATACTGTGTATTTCGGTACAAAATAGCTATACTGAATTATCCGACAAGCTGCGATTTATTGATATGAATGTTTATTGTAATATACAGGGTGGGTGGAAGGT
>NW_021824737.1:2500-17764 GCF_006345805.1 Octopus sinensis | reverse complement strand
ATATATATATATATATATATATATATATATATATATATATATATATAATATATATATAATTATATATAGATATATATATATATATATTATATATTATATATATATAAATATATTATATATATATATAATAATATATATTATATATATATATATATATATATATATAAATATAATATTATATATATATATACACTATATATAAACAATATAGGATGGAAGTCCCTTTCTCTACAGCCCTTAATTATAAGATGTTTATACTTCAACCGTAAAGGTTTTTGTTTTAATATACTGCCACGCTTTTTGATGGAATCCTTTCTGTAGAGAAGGGACTTCAATCCTTTATTGTTAGTAGTAAACTCACTGCTTGTTACAAGGGGACCGGTAACCATTACAATATGTAGCGGCGATAGGTCAACACGTTGTTCTGAGACTGACCAAGGAATTTTTATTTTTAGATATAAATGATGTACTTAAATGTAGTTACGTTTTTAGCTTTTCTGCTTTTTCCATGATCACATGTGAGTTTTTACTTATATTCCCTCGTAATCTCTACTGAAGAAGAATGTATCCCTTATAAGGATTAATTCCGAATTGATTCAATATAGAAATAACGAGATTTAAATTTTCTAAAGGTTAGTTGCCCGCTTTCAGTTCATTTTCCTGTAACAATGGATTATAAGTGGATAAATCAGTGTATTGGCTTTAGAATAACATTCTTTAGCCCTTATTATAAGATGTGTAAATATATATATATATATATATATATGGTCATACTTGAATGTTCATCGTCTGAAACATTTCAGCCATTGTTTTCTCTCTATTTACATGTTTGAACCTTTGCATAGAGCAATTTCAATCCAGTAATCTTGAAAATGTATAAATACACTTTTATTCCACATCTCCCTTGCATTTATAAAGATTTAGGCAGCGGAAATACTGAAGTGTGAATCTAGTGCCACTCGTGATTATAAGTCTTAAAAGCCCATAACTCCGAAACTACTTCTACTAGAAAGCTGAAATTTCAGATATACTATTTCGGCATTGCATTGAGTCAGCACTCGAAGTTTGGTAGAAACTTGAGCAGGCGTTACGAACCCCTCCCCACCTAGAATTTTGCATGATTTGGGTCAAAAGTGGTGATCGATTTCTTAAGTTGGGGGTTGACGTTTTATTCAAATAAGCAAAATAAATGTCAGTTTTGTGACTTTTATGAAATCATTAATCGAATTACATATAGGATTATTAGGCTATGATAAAATCCTAACACTAATATATATATATATATATATATATATATATTATATATTATATATATATATATATATATATATATATATATATATATATATATATATACAATATGTATATACAAATGCATGTTGTGCGTCTGCGTGCTAGTGTGTTTTTGTTCAGGGAGAGAGAGAATTTAATATCTGGGCCAAATGGAACTTCTAGATACCACCCCACCCAGCTATTCTGCATACATTACCCCGAATCTGTCCATCCACCCATCTCTCTCTATCTATCTATCTGTTTATCTGTCTGTCCTCAACTCATCCATCCATCTATCCATGCGTCCATGCATCTACCCCTCTCTCTCTCTATCTTTCTTTTCTTCTCTCACTTTCTCTCTCTCCATCCGCCCGTCCGTCCGTCCGTTCGTCCTTCCCTCCCTGCCTCCACCATCCCACCCTCCATCCCTGCATCCACCTCCCTTTCTTTTCTGCTTCCTCTTCTCCCCTCTCTTTCTCGCTCTTCATCCATCAATCCATCCATCCACCCATCCATGCATCCACCTCTCACTCTCTTTCTTTCTTTTCTCTTTTCTCTCTCCTTCTCTCTGTTTCTCGCTCTCCATACATCCATCCATCCATCCATCCATTCATCCATTATTCCCTCCATCATCCATCCAGCCACTTCTCTCTCTCTCGCTCAATCTATCTTTTTTCTTTTCTTTTTTTTCTTCCCCTCTCCCTCTTACTAGCTCTCCACTCATCCATCCATCCATCCATCCATCAACCTCTCCATCATCCATCCACCTCTCTCTCTCACACTCTATCTATCTATCTTTCTTTTTCTCCCCCCCCTCTCTTTCTCGCTCTTCATCCATCCACCCATCCATCCATCCACCCATCCATCCATCCATCCACCCATCCATCCATCCATCCATCCATCCATCCATCCATCCATCCATCCATCCATGTTCATTGTTAGGTCTTCCGAAATACATGTTAATAAGCATTACGTACGTGCCGATAAGTATTAAAGAAATATTTCGTTCCTCTCACATAAGACCTGTTTTCCAGTTACATAATGGCTACTCCTTCCGCTGTTCTTGTTGTTGTTGTTCTCATTGTTCTGGCTATTCTCATTGTTATTGTCATTGTTATTTATTTTTTATTGTTATTGTTGTTATTACCATCCTAATGAAACCTGTTCAACATAAGTTGTGTTCTTAATTTCTGCTGAAATACATTCCGCCCCCGCACCTTCCGTCAGTCTTTGAAGAATTTCTTATCCGTTACTATTAGAAGAAATAATCTACTCCATTCTCTACCAAAGCCATTCCTACTTAACACACCCCCAACCCGCACATCTGAAAAACCTATCTACAAAGCGAGATTACCGCAACAACACGGAATGTACTGATAGCCGTCACTGGCGAACGAATACGACTTGGTACAGAGCTCGATAAAACTCCCTTCTTTCCGATAACACTGGGACCAGAGACTTGCCGGATAACTGCATTTTCCGGATATCTGATCGCCACTTTTTAATTGAACATAACACTTCACAAAACTCATTAATAGTATGTGTGTATGTGTGTGTGTATACTATGTCTCTGTGTGTATGTATGTGTATATGTATGTATGTATGTATGTATGTATGTATGTATGTATGTATGTATGTTGTATGTACGTACGTAGGTATCTATCTATATATCTGTTTGTCTCTCTGTCTGTCCGTCTGTATATCTATCTATCTATCTATCTATCCATCACAACCATGCTTAGCGGTATTTCGTCTGTCTTTATGTTCTGAGTTCAAATTCCGCCGAGGTCGACTTTGTCTTTCATCCTTTCGGGGTCGATAAATTAAGTATCAGTTGAATAGTGGGACCGATCTAATCGACTAGCCCCACCTCCCTCTAAATTTCTGACCTTGTGTCTAGAGTATAAAAGTATATTTTTCCGCTATAGTCATAAAACCTGAAATTTGAGTGTCGTCGGGAGAAGCTAGCCGATTGCATTGTCCCCAATGCTTACCTCGTACTTATTTTATCGATTTCGAAAGGGCAAAGTCGACCCCAGCGGCGGGATTTGAACTCAGATTGTAAAGAACTGAAAGAAATGGTGCAGAGTATTTTGACCGATGCACTAACGATTCTGCCAGCTCGCCGCCCTCACCTTTCCTTCTTTGATGCTAAACACATGGCATTTTTATGTACGTATTTCACTGTGTACGCATGTGTGTACGTGTGTGTGTATGCATCTGTGTGTCTGTGTATATGTCTGTTTGTGTGTGTGTGTGTGTTTGTGTAGGGCGGAGGAGAAGTATGCGAAATGTCTATTTATTGACGTCAGTGTTTAGCCAATTGTTTGAAAGCAAAGAATGGGAGATTTACTGCCGATAGATTTTCCCATTTTTAGTTTACGCTGCCGTTCTTAAAACGTCAATGGAATACCAGATGCTTCTACGCGCATGCGTATACGAGTACACGTATGATATTTTATTTGTTTATTCATACGTACATACTCATGCATCCATACAGGAATCCAAACTGTTATCATTCTTAACATTACCAAGGACAGGAAAAGAAGAAAAGGACGGTTTTTGGACGGCTACTTCTTTGGCTCTCGGGCCACTTTCCTAGCGTCTCTCCCGCACACCCATACACACACTACCATAAACCTAGACCCCTTTCTACTGCAAATTCAAAACAACTATTTCACACAAAAAAAATTTAACTTAGTTCGGTGCAGGTGTGGCTGTGTGGTAAGAAGCTTGATTCCGAACCACATAGTTCCGGGTTCAGTCCCACTGCGTGACGCTTTGGGCAAATGTCTTCCACTATAGCCTTGGACTGACCGAAGCCTTGAAAGAAGATTTGGCAGATGGAAACTGAAAGAACCCTGAGGTCGACTTTGCCTTTCATCCTTTCGGGGTCGATAAATTAAGTACCAGTTACGCACTACAGTCGATGTAATCGACTTAATCCCTTTGTCTGTCCTTGTTTTTCCCCACTATGTTTAGCCCCTTGTAGGCAATAAAGAAATAAGGAAACTGAAAGAAGCCCGTGGTGTTTTTGACTTGAGAAATTTTTTTGTTTACTTTCGGTGGAAGGAAAAAGAGAAGAGCATCTATGCTTTATAGTTAGATCTTTTATTATTACCAGAATATCCGTGGATGCTCCCATTCCAGCCTTATTAAGTCTCGTCAGCAAAGATTAGTTCAATATATTAATTGAAGATAATATTTCAAGATATTAAAGTTTCTTTTCTTTTCTTATATCGTTAAACCAAAAGAGAAACTTCTATATACTAAGCGAGCAATCAATTGGTGACCCCTTGATCTTGCATGAATTTCTATTGTATAATATAATTTCTCCCAACACGCACAGATGATGTACTGGAACAACTGTAAGCTGTTGAACCTGATATAGTAAATATTTCTCGCAGATCAGCAGTGGGATAAAATGTAATGTCGAAGAGGGCTGGCAGGAATTGAACTCGGTTGTTAATCAGTGAAATCAGTTCCTTCTCAGCGGGTCACCCTCTGTGCCTCCCTTACAAACCTGATGATAATCCTTTCTACTATAGACACAAGGCCTGAAATTTTGTGTGAAGGGGCTAGTCGGTTACATCGACCCCCCCCCCCCACTAGTACGTAACTGGTACTTATTTCATCTACTTCGAAAAGATGAAAAGCGAAGTCGACCCCGGCGGAATTCGAACTCAGCACGTAAAGAGCCAGAATGAAAAAACGTGAAACACTTAGTTTCGGTGTGCTAACGAGTCTGCCAACTCGCCACCTTAAAATAATAATAATAATAATAATAATAATAATAATAATATAATAATATAATAATAATAATAATAATATAATGATGATGATAACAATAATAATCTCAAGTTTTAAAACAAACATAATTTTCGTATGTTTTTTTTTACATTCACTAGTACAACACTAAAAAAACAAAACCAAGTATATGGCACACTAGGCATAACAACAACATGAACTTCCAACCTGTTGTCTCTTGAGGTCTCTGGGTGAGACTTGGAGCCAACTTGTACAAATATAAAGCAAAAGTCAAACATAGAATAATAATAATAATAATAATAATAATCTTTTCTACTATAGGCACGATGCCAGAAATTTTAGGAGAAGGGGATTACATCAACCCCAGTATTCAACTGGTACATGTTTTATTGACCTCGAAAGAATGAAGGACAAGGTTGACCTTGGTGGAATTTGAACTTAGAACGTAGAGATAGACGAAATGTCGCTAAGTATTTCGTCCATATTTATGTTCTGAGTCTGTGGTACGAATTATTCTGCCGCTTCATAATCGTAATAATGGTTTACCAAGTTTGGCACAAGGCCAGTAGAAATAGGTGTTAGTTGCATGACTGTATATTTTACGATTTCGAAATAACAAAGGACTAACGTTCAACAAAGATTCATATTATATATATCTTTGAGAGCATTAATAAAGATCGTTGATTAGTTATCATTAGATATGTTCATGACACATGTAAGAAGCAAATCAATTCGATAAATGTTTTCCCAGTGCAACAGAGGAAGGAAGATTGCTAGACTTTCACTAATGAAATTATTGATATCTGGCGCCGAGACGAAAGAATTAGTATTCATTCTATACTGTTTATGTGAAAAATAATAAGTGTTAAACTTTACTTTAATTTTAATTCACCAGAAGAAACGTTTTTCTTTTTCTTTTTTACATGAGGTTACAGATTTGGTCATCTATAAAAAAAAACACACGTTTGAAACAGCTGTAGCGAACATCAACCCATCCGTGTTATTATTCATAGTTGATAACGTATATAGTAAGTTTAAGAATATGCTTTATTGTTTCTTCTCCATCACCACATACTCTTCAGTCACTTGTATTTCTTTTCATTATGTGTTTTCCGTGATTTCTGGTGGGAAGGATTTGATCTTGTGCTGCAATTCAAAATCCTTCAGTCTCAATCGTTGTTGGGATTTTGCTTTGTCTATTTCTTTTCTGTTAGCTTAACCCGATATTTGTCGTGTAAATGCTTTTCTTGCCATTGTTTTAACGTTTCAGTTTGGGTTTTAGTTGTTCAAGTTTTAGTTTGGATTTAAGTTGTTTTACAGCTTTTGTTGTTTCTTCTTTTTCTTCATAGTTGTCAGGGACTTTGACTTCTTGTTTGTATTTTTCCGCTTCCTTAAAAACAGAAAACAGTTTTTTGTTTTGCTCGTGTTTTGTGGCTTTTTATATCAGCTTTACTTGCTTCTGAAGTAGATATTTCTGTAGTCCTATGGTGGTTATTTTGTAATAGTTTTCTAGCTGTATAAGGCCTCTACCACCTTCAATACGTTGTATTTATAACCTTTCTATGTCTAATTTTGGGTGGTGCTTCCTAAATTCTGTCATTATTTTTCTTGTTTTCCTCTCTGTTTTGATTAGTTCATTTAGAGTCCTGTTAAGAATATTGTAGCTGTATCTTATAACTGGGACGACTTAAGTGTTGATACGTATTATCTTGTTTTTCGCATTGAGCGCTGTTTTCAGTATTAATCTAACTCGTCTATAGTATTCCTTTCTTATCTTCTCTTTCATTTATGTGTGTTGTATCGTATCGAGTTCATTGATTCCTAAGTATTTGTATGTCTTGTTTTGGTCTAATTCTCTTATCTAATTTGCTTTATGTTGTTACTCTTAACTAGTTTTCCTCTTTTCAAGGTTGCTTTGGCACGTTTTTCTAATCCAAATTTCATGCTTATTTCTTTAGTAAATACATGTACTCTCTGTAGTAATGTTTTCAGCTAGTTATCATTCGTAGCGTACAGTTTTGGATCATCCATATACAAGACATCGTTGATTATATTGCCGTTACAATTGTATCCACATCCGGTTCTGTTATTATTATTATTATCATCATCATCATCACCACCATTATTATTATTATTATTATTATTATTATTATTATTATTATTATTTATTATCATCATCATCATCATCAGCAGCATCATCATCATTATTATTATCATTATTATTATTATTATTATTATTATTATTATATCATCATCATCATCATCATTATTATCATTATTGTTGTTGTTGGTTATTGTTGTTGTTACTGTTGCTGTTGTTGCTATTGTTGTTGTTATGGTGATAGATGGTCATTCGTTCTAGGCCTTTACGTTCTGATTTCAAACCCTACGGCAGTCAACTTTGCTTTTCCTTCTTTCGGAACCAATCAAATTAAGTACCAATCAAGCATTGGAGTCGATCTGCTCGACTAACTCCCTCTCAGCAAAATAGCTGGCCTTGTGCCAAAATTTGGAGTTCATAAGGCTGCGACGGCGGCGGTGAAGTGGCCCACAAGGTCTAAACATAGAGGGGACAAACAAGGACAGACAAACGAATTAAGTCGATTATATCGACTCCAGTTCGTAACTGGTACTTATTTACTCGACCCCGAAAGGATGAAAGGTAAAGTCGGCCTTGGCGGAATTTGAATTCAGAACGTAGTGGCAGACGAAATACCGCAAAGCATTTCGCCCAGCGTGCTAACGCTTCTGCCAGCTCGCCGCCTTTCTGCCAGCTCGCCGCCTTTCTGCCAGCTCGCACTATCCTATATATTCTTTTAACTGGAAATCCAATCGTGACCATCCCATATTTTAGTATACCCAAGACAAGAATGGTACAACGTGTCCTCCATTTCTAAAGATAGCGAAATAGAATTTAAAAAATCCGGTTGCTTTTTCTAGCAGACCGACAGGCTGCGTATAGGATTCCTCGTTGGCTGTGAAGTTTACTGTTTGGTAGAGGACAAGGAATTTCTTTTATTGAATGGAATTCTGTATTTACGGGTTTTGGGAGATGCTGTTCAAATGGTATTAACAGCCTCATTCAGGCTTTCTGCTTGATGAAGTGTCATTGATCTGTATTGATTTTTATTGATCCGTATTGATTTTACATCGAAGAAAAATCCGGCAAATAAATTGAAAAATGGCGGGTTGGAAAAGAAATAGCGAGCAGGTGATTGCTGATGGCAGGTTGAGAAAGGGACAGGTATGGGGGGGGGGGAGAAAGGGGGAGAGAGAGAGATAGGGAAATATAGAGAGGAGAAAGAGAGGGAGAAAGAGGGAGAGAGATAGGGAAATAGAGAGAGGGAAAGAGAGAGAGATAGGGAAATAGAGAGGGAGAAAGAAGGAGAGAGATAGGGAAATAGAGAGAGGGAGAGAGATAAGGAAATAGAGAGAGGGCGAAAGAGGGAGAGATATAGGGAAATAGAGAGGGGGAAAGAGAAGGAGAGATAGGGAAATAGAGAGAGGGAGAAAGAGGGAGAGAGATGGGGAAATAGAGAGAGGGAGAAAGAGGGAGAGAGATGGGGAAATAGAGAGAGGGGAAAGAGGGAGAGAGATAAGGAAATAGAGAGAGGGCGAAAGAGGGAGAGAGATGGGGAAGTAGAGAGAGGGCGAAAGAGGGAGAGAGATGGGGAAATAGAGAGAGGGAGAAAGAGGGAGAGAGATGGGGAAATAGAGAGAGGGGAAAGAGGGAGAGAGATAAGGAAATAGAGAGAGGGCGAAAGAGGGAGAGAGATGGGGAAATAGAGAGAGGGCGAAAGAGGAAGAGAGATGGGGAAATAGAGAGAGGGAGAAAGAGGGAGAGAGATGGGGAAATAGAGAGAGGGGAAAGAGGGAGAGAGATAAGGAAATAGAGAGAGGGCGAAAGAGGGAGAGATATAGGGAAATAGAGAGAGGGAGAAAGAGGGAGAAAGAGGGAGAAAGAGGGAGAGAGATAAGGAAATAGAGAGAGGGCGAAAGAGGGAGAGATATAGGGAAATAGAGAGGGGAAAGAGAGTGAGAGATACGGAAATAGAGAGAGGGAGAGAGATAGGGAAATAGAGAGAGGAGAAAGAGAGAGCGAGATAGGGAAATAGAGAGGGAGAAAGAGGGAGAGAGATAGGGAAATAGAGAGGGGAGAAAGAGAGGGAGAAAGACGGAGAGAGATAGGGAGAGAGAGTGGGGAAAGAGGGAGAGATGGAGGGAGAAAAGGGAGAGAGAGGGGTAGGGGTAGGGTGAGAGAGTGAAAGCAGAAAAGAAGATAGTGGAAGAGAGAGAGAGAGAGAGAGATAATAGGAAGAGGGATATAGAGAGAGAAGAGAATGAGAGATATAAAAGAAAGAGAAAAGGAAGAACAAAAAGAGGGAAAGAAAACGGGAGAGATTGACAGGGTGAGTGGGAGGAAAAGAGGAAGAAAAGAAAATGAGTAAATGTGAGAAAGCGGAGAGAAAGAGAGACAGACACACAGACAGGGGAGAGAGAATAAATGACAGAAGGTGAGATAGTGTGGCAGAGTGAAATAGCTTGTGTGTGTGTGTTGTGTGTGTGTGTGTGGAGAGAGAGAGAGAGAGAGAGAAAGGAAATCAGATTGAGAGAAAGAGAAAATGAGTGAAAGCAAAAAAAAAAGAAAGAAAGAGAGAGAGAGAGAGAGAAACACACACACACACACACATATATATATATATATATACATATACATATATATACATATATATATATATAAGGGCAGGGACAAATTGAGAGGGAGAGAGCGAAAAAGAAAGAAAGTGTAAGGAAGAAAAGCGAGAGAGACGGAGAGAGAGAGAGAGAGAGAGAGGAGAGTGACAGAAACGACTTTTATTGGATGATAATGTTGGTGTTATCAATGTTGATGTCGGAAGAAATGTTTTGCGGCATTTCCTCCGGTTCTTTACGTTCTGATTTCAAACCACACCGGGGTTAACTTTGCTTTTCTTCCCTCAGGGGTCTATTAAATAAAGTAGCAGTCACGTACTGAGGATTAGTCGATGGTATCGTGTAGCCCCCTCCCCTCAAAATTATTGGCCTCATGCCTTAATTAGACACAGCTACTCTTGTCTTTTAGTTGTTGTTGTTATTGTTGATGTTTTTATTGATGCTAAGGTTGTTACTGGTGTCTGACCCCAAGTCAACCACGATTCAGTAAACCTATAATCAAGGCCATCCACCCGCGACCATCTCGTTATCTTTTATTTTTCTCTAGTGGCTGTGTGGTAAGCAGCTTGCTTACCAACCACATGGTTCCGGGTTCATTCCCATTGCGTGGCATCTTGGGCAAGTTTCTTCTGCTGTAGCCTCGGGCCGACTTTAGCCTTGTGAGTGGATTTGGTAGACGGAAACTATACGGTCTGTCTGTGTATCTATCTATCTATCTATCTATCTATCTATCTATCTATTTGTCAGTATGTCTGTCGGTATGTCTATCGGTATGTCTGTCTATCTACCTGTGTATTTATCTGGCTGTCTATTAGTCTGTCGGTCTGTCTGCCTGTCTATCTGTCTCTCTCTCTCTTTCTCTTTTTATCTATTGATCTATGTCTATTTGTCTATGTGCGTGCGCGCGCGCGTGTGTGTGTATGTGCGTGCGTGTGTGTGTATGCGTGAGTGTGTAATTAAACTAACTCATGTTTCTGACTGTGTCCATTTTGCCACCCAACTCCAACAACAGAAAAAACCCCACACCAGTTTCCACTCTCCAACGTATACATGATGCCGCTTATTTACACAAGTATATCTCATACTCTAATTATATCAGAACCTACCATCACACTTTAGAAAATTAAAGAATAATGACGTAGTACTTCTCCTCTGTACACTCGACGACACAAATTAGATATGTAACAGTACCCGTTTTGTTATTGAATTTGGAACTAATATCATTAAAGTACTTAAATAATAAACTCAGAGACCTCGCCACGAAGAATTGTGTTTATTCCAAGAATCACATTACTTTCTTCTGGAGGTGACGAGTTTCTATTTACCGTTACAAGAAGACAAGCTCCCAATTAAATCAGCAACAATAAACACAATCACTAAATCACAAGGGGGGAAAGAAGAAAACATTTGTAAGAATTACGTTATGTTTAGAATCAAGTCGGTGTTGCTCACGGGGTCAAACATATTTTGCTTTTACTTGAGCGTCAAAACAGTGTTTTAGATTTGAATATTTTAATATAAACAGTGAGAAAAATTCTGCTGTGGTCGATTTTTGCCTTTCATCTTTTCGAGGTCAATAGAATAAGTAACACTAGATCACAGGGATCGATGTTATCGAATTACCCATTTTACGAAATTGCTGGCATTGTGCCGAAATTTGAAATTAATATAACAGTATAGGCGCAAGAGTGGCTGTATGATAAGTAGCTTGCTTACCAACCATATGGTTGTGGGTTCAGTCCCATTGCGTGGCACCTTGGGCAAGTGTCTTATACTATAGCCTCGGGCCGACCAAAATCCTTGTGAGTGGATTTGGTAGACGGAAACTGAAGGAAGCCCGTCGTATATATATATATATATATATATGTGTGTGTGTGTATGTGTGTGTGTATATATGTGTATGTGTGTGTGTGTGTGTGTGTGTGTGTGTGTGTCTGTCCCCCTAGCATCGCTTGACAACCGATGCTGGTGTGTTTACGTCCCCGTAACATTAGCGGTTCGGCAAACGTGACCGATAGAATAAGTACTAGGCTTCCAAAGAATAAGTCCTGGGGTCGATTTGCTCGACTAAAGGTGGTGCTCCAACATGGCCACAGTCAAATGACTGAAACAAGTAAAAGAGTAAGAAAGAATATATATATATATCTTAAAAGTGCCGAAAAGTAATGTCGTATATCATTTAATGAGTTCAAATCAGAGTAAAGCATACCATAAATATATTTACTCATTCAAAATATAACTATTTTTCCTCTTGAAAAGGTCTTGAAAATTTTTGGCAAGCGGGGCTAGTCGATTATATCGACCCCAGTGCGTAACTGGTACTTATTTCAGCGACCCCGAAGGAATGAAAAGCAAAGTCGACCTCGGCTGAATTTGAACTCAGATCGTAGTGGCAGACGAAATACTTATTTATTTACTACCCACAAGGGGCTAAACACAGAGCGGACAAACAAGGACAGACATAGGTATTAAGTCGATTACATCGACCCCAGTGCGTAACTGGTACTTAATTTATCGACCCCGAAAGGATGAAGAGCAAAGTCGACCTCGGCGGAATTTGAACTCAGAACGTAGCAGCAGACGAAATACCGTTAAGAATTTCGCTCGGCGTGCTAACGATTCTGCCAGCATTCAAAATATAACTGCCATCGTTAGCATATGGCTTGCGATTTTTCCATCTCGGAACGATTCTTCTGATTCATCGAGAAGAAAAATAAATGGAAATGTGGTATTTTAGAAGAGAAAAATGCTTGGAGTGCCGTTCCGGCATCATCCCTGACTCTGAATAATTTCCCACCGGTGAACTGAATTAGTGAAAGTCTGATGATGCTAGGTCGGGTGAATTTTGAGGATGAGGTAGAGCTCCAAGTCTAATGAATTTATCTTTTCTTGGATTAACTTCGCAGAATGTAGTCCTGCATGATAAAGTTGTAGGATGATTCCATTTCTCTTGATTAGAGCTGGTTGTTTTTTAAGCAAAACTTGATTGACACATTCAAAGTTCTGCTGTAATACTTTTGGTCTGTTCCAATAATTGGAAGTGAAACATACCTATTGTATTCCACCAAACACATAGCAGAATTTTCTTTGGGTGTCTTATCAAATATTAAAAATTCGAAGTCAAGAATAAGGAAGTAAGAAAAAAATGAGGAAATAAGATAAAAATTGGAAATTGAAGCATTTTCTTCTCATAACTGTGTATAGTTGTTAAGAAAACATTTGGTAATTTCACTTAAAGTCTCTTGTTATGAGGTGGTATCAAAAAGTTCTGTAGCGAGCCAGCAGATGGCAGCATATGGTTGCGTGTGCAGTGAGAGCTAGCAGTGACCTTCATGAGGCAGCGTGCCGAGAGACATTGCTGTGTTTATTTCGCAAGTTGAGAAATTTGTGTTTTTGTGATCACGTGTAAGCTGTAGTCTGTGGTTTTGTCATGGACAGGAACAAAGAGCCAACGTGAAAATTTGCGTTAAACTTAGGAATTCTTCTACGGAGACATTGAGCATGCCTCGGCGAGCTTAGGACGACGAGGCAATAGGTCGTACGCGATGTTTTGAGTGGTACGGGTGTTTCAAAAGCAGAAGGACGTCCTCGGAAGACGATGAGCAATCTGAAGGACCTGCAACGAGCGTCAACCCGGAAATATGGTATTATGCACCAGGAATTCTTCCCCCAGGGCCAGAGTGTCAATCGAAAGTTCTACCCCACGTTTTGAAGCGTTTGGCAAAGGACATTCGGGTCTGGAATGGTGTTCAAGGAATCAAGTATCAAAAAAGTCCATTGAATTGAACAGTTTTCTATTCAAGATATGGTCAGCAGTGTCCATGTATGTGTACGTGCGTACATGTGTGTGTGTGTGTGAGAGAGAGAGAGAGAGAGAGAGAGTGTGTGTGTGTGTGTGTGTGTGTATGTATGTGTGTGTGTGTGTATGTGTGTGTGTATGTGTGAGTGTATGTGTGTTTTGTTTTGGGGAAGCAATATGTTTTGCGGAAAGAATTATTTTGGCGTGTCATCATTCAATTTTATTTCAAGATTTCCTACCAACAGAGAAATAACCAGTTTCTAACCTAGCTTCAGGGCTTCTACATAGGAGTTTTAACAGTATCCACAGGGTATTTTTGCTTGTATGTATGTATGTATGTATGTATGTATGTATGTATGTATGTATGTATGTATGTACGTACGTACATACATGCATACACATATATATATATATATATATACGCATATATATATATTTATATATATATATATATATATATATATATATATATATATATATATATATATATTATATATATATATATATATATATATATATATATATATATATTTAATCAATATAGGTTGGCAAAAAATTTCGTAGAATTTTTTTGCCACCAGCGGCTGTTTTTACTGACGAATCTATCGGCCTATGGAAGACTGGCTTGATTTAATTTAATCAGGTTAGTTTACCATTAAACAATAGATGAAACGGTGCATCGTATAAGGAACTACAGGGTAAATGTTTTTTTAATTTTCTCCTGTTTTGCGGAATTGATGTTGTTTTGCGGTTGAAGCTTTGGCTGTTATTTCTAGTGGGTGAATGGCCTATTATGGCCGTTCCTTGATTTTGCTGTTGAATTTACAAATGGTCTATGACTATTTAATTTTTTCCCACTAGGCCGCTGGTGGCAAAAAAATTCTACGAAATTTTTTGCCACCCTATATTGATTAATTATGAATTTTCTGGTTAATTCCGTAATGGAATCGGCGGCTTATATTTGCTGCCGATAAATTTGGCGCGAGTGCGATGATTTGAAAATTTTAGGTCAGATATTGCCGAGACAGTGATAGAAGTGCCTCGTGTAAATATCTGCTCCGATCTGGCTGTTCTTACTGACGAATCTATCGGCCTATGGAAGACTGGCTTGATTTAATTTAATCAGGTTAGTTTACCATTAAACAATAGATGAAACGGTGCATCGTATAAGGAACTACAGGGTAAATGTTTTTTTAATTTTCTCCTGTTTTGCGGAATTGATGTTGTTTTGCGGTTGAAGCTTTGGCTGTTATTTCTAGTGGGTGAATGGCCTATTATGGCCGTTCCTTGATTTTGCTATATATATATATATATATATAAATATATAATTACATACATTTCCTAAGAAAAGAATGGTAAGACCATAGGAGGGCGACTTCTAGCATAATGGATGTCCACTTAGTGGTCATCCCTCTTATATGTATGTAATATAATTTGTCTGAATCTTCATATTTTTCTATATGCTAGACAACTGGTTTTAAATTGATGTTAATCAAATCAGTATTCAATTGTTTACCCTTATTTTAATTTAATTTATATAAATAATAATAATGATAATAATAATAATATAATAATAATAATAATAATAATAATAATAATAAGTGTATATCATGTACATTGTTTTGTCTGGTATAAAAGATGGGCTACAGCAAATATTCTGCTCTACCACAGATTTGCTGTTAGTGTTTGACCTTAACCAGTTGAGCATGTCCCTTAGTGGCTGACGATATGTG
>NW_021824736.1:12500-18012 GCF_006345805.1 Octopus sinensis | reverse complement strand
GACGATCTTACCTCTATAAATATAATTTTTTCTTTAAATTTATTGTCTTAACTTTTTTTCTTTTGATAATCCCCTCCGCCCCCTCCACACACACACACACACACACACACAGATACAAAAAAATCCAGGTCTTGGTTTTGATCCGGATATTAAAAGGGTAGGGAATCACTCTTCTCTACGGCGTCACTAGACCTGCTAGAAATAACAGTTATATCCCCTGCACATTACATCCGATTGTCTTAAGAAACGGAAGAATAGATATATCCGATGATGCAATCCCAGATGTACAGAGATGGGCTGATCATGGCTGGAACGTCTTTGGTCATTAGGCCAACTCGATCAGAGCTGATTCGATGTTGAACAGCAGCAACAATATCATCATCATCGTCGTCGTCATCATCCTCATCATCGTTATCGTCATCATCATCTGTAGTAGCAGCAGTGGCAGCAGCAGTAGCCACAACAACAACAACTTTGAACTTCTTAGTCCATCTGTCAGTGTGTGGGGAGCACAAGATGGTAATTTAGCCCCAATGTCAGATAGAGGGAAGTAGAATCAAGCAGAACATTACTTGCAAATGGGCCCACCTTCAAGTCGTCGCTCGACCTGTTGAATATAACATATAAATCTCCGTCAAATCATACCTTGTCATGCTATATAGATCTAAAAATACAAGGTAATCACCACGAACTAATGTTAAACAACAACAACAACAACAACTAAAGTAAATGTTCCTGCCTCGTGTGTAGAATGCTTCTATATTTTTTCTATTCTAGGCACAAGGCCCAAAATTATTGGGAAAGAGGGCTAGTCGATTAGATCGACCCCGGTACACATCTGGTACTTAATTTGTTGACCCGGAAAGGATGAAATGCTGAGTCGGCCTCGGAGGAATTTGAACTCAGAACATAAAGACAGACGAAATACCGCAAAGCCATTTGCCCGGTGTGCTAACGTTTACGCCAGCTCGCTGCCTTTAAAATATCCGTTTCTACTCTAGGCACAAGGCCCGAAATTATTGGAGAAGGGGCTAGTCGATAAGATCGACCCCTGTACACATCTGGTACTTAATTTATCGACCCGAAAGGATGAAAGATATGGTCAATATCGGTGGAATCTGAACTCATAACATAAAGACAGACGAAACACCGCGAAGCATTTCGCCCAGCGTGCTAACGTTTCTGCCTTTTTAGAATTAAATATTCTTTTCTACTCCAGGTGTAAGGTCCGAAATTTTGGGGGGAGGGGACCAGTCGATTAGATCGACCCCAATGCGTAGCTGGTACTTAATTTATCGATCCCGAAAGGATGAAAGGTATAGTCGACCTCCGTGGAATTTGAACTCAGAACATAAAGACAGACGAAATACCTATTTCTTTACTACCCACAAGGGGCTAAACACAGAGAGGACAAACAAGGACAGACAAAGGGATTAAGTCGTTTATATCGACCCCAGTGCGTAACTGGTACTTATTTAATCGACCCTGAAAGGATGAAAGGCAAAGTCGACCTTGGCCAGTTCACCGCCTTTAAATATTCTTTTCTACTCGAGGCACAAGGTCCGAAATTTTTGGGGGAGTGGGGACCAGTCGATTAGATCGACCCATTACGCAACTAGTACTTAATTTATCGATCCCGAAAAGATAAAAGGCAAAGTCGACCTCAGCGGAATTTGAAATCAGAACGTAAAGACAGACGAAATAGCGCTAAACATTTCGCCCGGTGTGCTAACGCTTCTGCCAGCTCGCCGCCTTTTAAAATCCAAGTAGAATGGTGTGAAGCAGTTTTTACCAACTCTTAACAACTCTGCAAACGCAGCGCCCTCAGAATGCAGCCATAATGAATATATTACGTGTAGTACTTTGTTAAATAAAGGCCTCTTAATCTCGTGATAATTTGTTTGTGTTAAATAATCTATAGGTATGTTAAACATTCTATCAGCCACGTCGATAGAGAATCGACCACGTTTTCATTGTTTATCACTGAATAGTTTCAATGAATTATAATATAGTTTATCATGATGTTTGCAAATGTCATGTGGGCACATAAATTTGTTTATGCTATTAAAGATTGCCATTGCTCTCTGTTCAGTTGTTTATCTTTTTTCTCTGCTCAGCCATTAGTAAACGATTCTATAATATATCAATTGTATTATCTCATATTTAGTTAAAGCGGCAAGCTGGCAGAGTGGTTACAGCGACATGTGCTCCGCTTTTTTTTACATTCTGGTTTCTAATCCCGTTGGGGTTAATTTTGCCGTTCATCTCTGTAGAGTTGATTAAGTAATATACAAGTACTGGGGGTTAGGCAGTCACTTAATTTACCCTCAGTCCCTTCCTTCAAAATTCCTTGCCTTGTGTTTAGATCAGAAGCTTTTTTTTTTCTTTTTTTGGTAGTTGTTAGATGACAATGTAGGACAACGTATTCAGTTACATCTGGTAAGGAAGTATTTCAAATAACAATGCTTGCCTTCTTCAGGACCTCCAGAGAGAGGATTTTTCCTGTGAAGCTGAAAGCAATGAAGAAGGTGCTTCATGATCGTCTTGGTGGTATGTGCATTTGGCTTCTCATTAGGGCACAAGACATCTCATGGCGTGAGAACAAGCCCAGAGAGAAGTTTTACGGACACATTCCACTGTGTCAATACTATTCTTGCTCAACGCGAGGTAGGCTTTGCAGGTCACTCTTTTCATATTAAATACCGGGCCATATCAGATGTTATATTTTGGAGACTTCCACCCCTTAATAGAAATCAAAGTCCTCTCTGTTATATTGATGTCATTAGCTGAAGCGCATAACATGAAATTGAAGACGTACCAAAACATCTAATCGAGGTAGGTTTTGCTGATCACTTCTATCGTACTGAATGCCAGACCATATCAAACGCTATATTTTGGAGACTTGCAGACCTTAATCTCTATATATAAAGCTGAAGTTGTCTGTGTGTGGCAGGTTTGGTAGCCTTCAACTAACACTATTTCCTCCGAGATCCTGCGACCAAAATTGAGAGTATGATAGAAGAAGGCTTGCTCTTCATTCCGTAGAAGATAAAATCCAAATCGGACCATGTTAAGACAAAAAATTATTTACATCAAAAAGGTGCTTTTTTTTTCCTATGAAAATCCCTATTTTTTACGATTTTTTTTTGTGTCGCCATTTTTCGGTGTATTCCAACCAGAAAAATGTTCACTTAAAGAGAATAACAAGCTACATAATGCAAAATTTTTACCTTTCAAAAATTCCGATTCTAAAGGGTCGAAACAAACCCGAGCAACGCCGGGCGATACTACTAGTAATGGATAAAGACAGTCAACTACATCGATGTTATTAGCTGAGACACACATCCTGAAATTGATGCCCTGCCAAAGCTAATCGAGGGAAGAGATTGCGAGTGCCGAGTGGTGCAATGGATCTCGGCAGCAGCAGCTTTAAAGAGATCTCTGTTATACACCTTTCGATTCTAAATTAAAATTGCACTGGTATTAGTGAATAAAGCTGCAGTCAATTAGTGCAGTCGAATGTAACCGACTACATATCTCTCTTCCAAAATATCTGGTCTTTGTGTCTATGTTGGAAATTATTTTTCTGTCTTTAGAATAAACAGACGTAATGTTTGTGCGATAATACCTTTAAAGACGTTTTAATCAATTTTGTATTGTATACACATATGCATGTTCCTGCAAAGTTCCTATTTTGTTTTGTTTTTAATATACTTTGTTTGGGTTTACTTTCGATTCACAGTTTGTCTAACAGTTCTTTCCACAACTATCGGTTTGTTTAACTTCCTTATCAGCGTGTCATACAGTGCTTGGCTAGAGGATATCATTTATCGGAACGCATTTCTTTTTCACGTCGTTCGTGACAGTAGAAATGTCGTTTTGTCCCAGTATTATATAAGGAGAAATTAACCAACAAAAAAAATAATAATAACAAAATGACAAAAATATCAAAAGATAACAAAAAAATTACTTCCAGCAATATATTGATTAATAACTCTGTTCGTTTAATAGCTAGATGTTTAGATTCAATTATCTGCGACTGATTCAGTTATGCATGTTTTAAATATCATAGTAAACAAATTGCTGTGTGATGGAAAACCAGACTCGTTCTGTACAATCGAATGTAAACATGTGATATTCAACATCGTGCAGCATTACGAATTATATGGTTCTCGACTTGCGAAAAATAACAGCGAATCTCCCTCCTTTTTTCTTTAGCCCTAGGTCTCATAATACCGGTTGCCTCGTTTCTATAGTTTATAAATAACTGAGTTCACGAAGCTGGTCCGTTGCACGGTTCAAGGCAAGGAAATTTTGAAGGGAGTAGACAAGACGATTACATCGACCCCAGTGCTCAGTCGGTACTTTATTTTATCGATCACGAAAGGATGAAAGGCAAAGTCAACCTCAGAAGAATTTGGATTCAGAACGTAAAGAACCGGAAGAAATGTCGCTAAGCATTTTGTCCTACGCTTCTCTGCTGTATTATATATATATATATATATATATATATATATATATATATATATATATATATATATATATATACACATTCCCCATGGTAGATGGCTAGCCACTACACATTCTTTATTTTCTCTCCTTGTTTCTTTCTGTGTTCCTTTCTGTGGAAGAGCATAGGCTCGAAACGTTAAAGAATTTTACTCTTCCCGAGCGTTATACTAATACATCTGTTTGCTGGCCAGATTGGAGCAATCTCAAGAATAATCAGCCGAAATTGCGAGGATAATCTGGTGCTTGACTGAAGAAAGAAAACTTCGAATGAGCCGTCCTTGCTTTCTTTCTATCGTGTATCTGGATGTTTTGTTGTCCCTTTTTGTATCACCTAGCTGTCCGTATATCTTGCGTCCTTATCCCATTTTGTATTATATATATATATATATATATATATATATAGGTAGAATTCACGATAAAAACAAAAGACGATGACAGGTGGTGTAGAAAACGAACAGATGTATTAGTATAACGCTCAAGAATTGAAAAAGTCTTTTACGTTTCGAGCCTACGCTCTTCCACAGAAAGGAATACAGAAAGAAACAAGTAGAGAAACAAGGAGAGAAATCATACATAGAATTAAAAAGACGGGATGGTCACGGCTGAAATATCGTTTACTCATTCACAGCTTATCTGGGTTTAAATGACAACGGCAACAACAACGACAACAGCAATAAGAGCAATATATCCAACAAGCAATTAGGTGTCGGGGTTTCAATTAATATTGTTTGCTTAATTGCTTGATAGAGTATCTCATACACTTTTGAAGTTATAATGTCTATTTTATTCCTTTATTTGTTTCGGTCATGGACTGCGGCCATACTGAAGCACCGCCTTTTAATTGAACAAATCGACCCCAGGAATTATTCTTTGTAAGCCTAGTACTTATTCTATCGATCTGTTTTGCCGAACCGCTACGTTACAGGAACAAACAATTTTGTTTCTCATTTCCTCAGTAATCATTGAAAAATTATAAACAGGGCGCAGGAGCGGGTGTGTG
>NW_021824736.1:0-7500 GCF_006345805.1 Octopus sinensis | reverse complement strand
AATAATGTTTGTGCGCGTTTAAATATGCATTCACTTGTAGAGCGAGCGAGCTATACATGATGCGTACACAAATGTATAGTGGAAGCACTCCGTCGAGGGTTCCGGTTGATCCGAATCAACGGAACAGCCTGCTCGTGAAATTAACGTGTAAGTGGCTGAGCACTCCACAGTCACGTGCACCCTTAACGTAGTTCTCGGGGATATTCAGCTTGACACAGAGAGTGACAAGGCCGGCCCCTTGAAATACAGGTACAACAGAAACAAGAAGTAAGAGTGAGAGAAATTTGTGGTGAAAGAGTACAGCAGGGATCACCACCATCCCCTGCCGGAGCCTTGTGGAGCTTTTAGGTGTTTTCGCTCAATAAACACTCACAACGCCCGGTCTGGGAATCGAAACCGCGATCCTATGACCGCGTGTCCGCTGCACTAACCACTGGGCCATTGCGCCTCCACACACAAATGTATAGTTGTATGTGTGAATATGCATGCGCATATATTTGTGACATCCAATGTGTGTGTGGGCGTACGTGCATGTGTATGTGTAGGTGTGTGTGTGTGTGTGTGCGCACGTGTGTAAGGTAAGTACGGTGGATGTATTGTTTACTGAAGTGATATACGTAAACGTTTCGTGTCATTTATGTAACAAAGCGAGTCATAAAAATGTGTGATTTTTATATACATACACTCAGATACATATGTACACCTCTCTTCTCTCAGCAAATATATTAATTTTTATTCCACATGCATACATACATACAAACACGCACACATACATACACACATACGTACACACGTAGATACATACACACGTACGTACACACGTAGATACATATGTACGTACGTACGTACAAACACGCACACATACATACACACATACGTACACACGTAGATACATATGTACGTACGTACATACAAACACGCACACATACATACACACATACGTACAAACGTAGATACATACACACATACGTACACACGTAGATACATATGTACGTACGTACATACAAACACGCACACATACATACACACATACGTACACACGTAGATACATATGCACGTACATACATACAAACACGCACACATACATACAGACATACGTACACACGTAGACACATACGTACGTACATACATACAAACACGCACACATACATACACACATACGTACACACGTAGATACATACGTACGTACATACATACAAACACGCATACATACACACACACGTACGTACACACGTAGATACATATGTACGTACATACATACAAACACGCACACATACATACACACATACGTACACACGTAGATACATACGTACGTACATACATACAAACACGCACACATACATACACACATACGTACACACGTAGACACATACGTACGTACATACATACAAACACGCACACATACATACACACATACGTACACACGTAGATACATACGTACGTACATACAAACACGCACACATACATACACACATACGTACACACGTAGATACATATGTACGTACATACATACAAACACGCACACATACATACACACATACGTACACACGTAGATACATATGTACGTACGTACATACAAACACGCACACATACATACACACATACGTACACACGTAGATACATATGTACGTACATACAAACACGCACACATACACACACACATACATACACACGTAGATACATATGTACGTACATACATACAAACACGCACACATACATACACACATACGTACACACGTAGATACATATGTACGTACATACAAACACGCACACATACACACACACATACATACACACGTAGATACATATGTACGTACATACATACAAACACGCACACATACATACACACATACGTACACACGTAGATACATACACACGTACGTACACACGTAGATACATATGTACGTACGTACGTACAAACACGCACACATACATACACACATACGTACACACGTAGACACATACGTACGTACGTACATACAAACACGCACACATACATACACACATACGTACACTCGTAGACACATACGTACGTACGTACATACAAACACGCACACATACATACACACATACGTACACACGTAGATACATATGTACGTACGTACGTACAAACACGCACACATACATACACACATACGTACACACGTAGATACATATGTACGTACGTACATACAAACACGCACACATACATACACACATACGTACACACGTAGATACATATGTACGTACGTACGTACAAACACGCACACATACATACACACATACGTACACACGTAGATACATATGTACGTACGTACATACAAACACGCACACATACATACACACATACGTACACACGTAGATACATACACACGTACGTACACACGTAGATACATACGTACGTACATACATACAAACACGCACACATACATACACACATACGTACACACGTAGATACATACGTACATACATACATACGTACGTACGTACATACATGCATACATACATACATACATGCATACATACATACATACAGACATACATACATACATATATACATACATACATACATATACATACATACAAAAATACCCTGTTGTTATTGAAATTCCTATGAAGGAACCTTGGATCTAAGTTAGAAACCGGCTCTTACTCTATTAGCAAAAATCTTGAAATGAAACTGAATAATGACATACATACATACACACACACACACACACACACTCACACACATATATATGTACATATCTATTTAATACACACACACACACGCGCGCACACACACACACGCGCGCACACACACACACACACACAGACACACACACACGCACGCACACACACACACACACACACATATATATACAGTGTGGTCCAGAATTCTTACTACTATCTAAGAATTTCCAAAGGAGCAAAGCAGCTAGTTAGAAAAATCTCAATAAGAGATGAAAGCAGTAACCATACTAAGAAGTAACAGGAGTGGCTGTGTGGTAAGTAGCCTGTCTACCAACCACATGGTTCCGGGTTCAGTCCCACTGCGTGGCACCTTGGGCAAGTGTCTTCTACTATAGCCTCGGGCCGTTCAAAGCCTTGTGAGTGGATTTGGTAGACGGAAACTGAAAGAAGCCTGTCGTATATATGTATATATATATATGAGTGTGTGTGTATGTTTGTGTGTCTGTGTTTGTCCCCACTAGCATTGCTTGACAACCGATGCTGGCGTGTTTACGTCCCCGTCACTTAGTGGTTCGGCAAAAGAGACCGATAGAATAAGTACTGGGCTAGAATAAGTCCCGGGGTCGATTTGCTCGACTAAAGGCGGTGCCCGAGCATGGCCGCAGTCAAATGACTGAAACAAGTAAAAGAGTAAAAGAGTAGAGTAAAAGAGATATATTAAAACATGAACCATTGGTATTTTGTTATGGAGAAATATATCACGCCCCAACAAACAGAAATTATAGAATTTTATTTTGTATATGGACGGTCCATTGTGCGCATGCAAAGAGCATACAAACGCCATTATAGAGTAAGGAACCTGCCCTCTAACTGCGCAATTATTCATCTAATTCATCGTTTCTCGAAACAGGCCTCTCTGCTTGACTTGCTACGACTTGGAAAACCACATTCCACCAGAACTCCGGAAAACAAGTATCCCATTGAGAAAAGTATTCTGAAAGTTGCAACAACATCAACTAGACACGGTTTCCTGAGAGCTTGAAATACCCCTGAACATCATTGTAGCTACTTCAAGAAGATTTGTACATGTATTCATACAAGATGCAACTAGGGCAAGCGACAAAGCCGTTAGATTACCAAGGACTGCAGAATTCTACTGTTCGTTTTCAGGAAATGGCAAAAGAGGACAATGAATTTCTTCACTAAATAATTATGGGCGATGAGGCCCACTTTCACCTCAAGGAATTTTTCATTACACAAAACAGCAAAAAAAAAAAAAAAGGAAAAGTAATAAATAAACTTCGTGCCTATACGAGAACATCGGTGTATAATATCTTAAATATAAGACTGCTGTTAGCCACGAATTCTATGACGGACTTTAACTCAGTTATCATGGCGTATAAACGATTAGGTTAAAAATTCTTCTCAATAAATTGGGGTTCCAGTGCGTTGCAGAGCTAACTTTCCAACTATTGCCAGAAGTCATTTACAGCAGACCAGACTGAAGTATCAGGAAATGAAATACTTTGCTCAATGAAATGAAATGCTTTCCCTGGCCCGGGAATCGAAATCATCATCTTGCGATCTTGAGTGCAACGCTCTAACTGCTACACAACACGCCTTCTTGATATACAGTGATATTAAAAAGTAAATAAAATAAAGAAATTAGAATATTACATTGATTCAAGTGTCAAGGCGGTGATATTACGAAGAAGGTACACAAAGAATCGCTTGTAAATAGATATTGGTTCAAGGAAAGTTAAAGAATTGAGTAACAATAAGTAAAGACCCCGTGGGAGAGGCGAAATATATGAAATTTTATGATGGAGTCGGTACTTCCTGAATAAAGTTAGTGGATGATGTTTTTGTTATTTTCGGAGTAAAATTGAGAGATTATAGTGGGGTCAAAAGTTTCAAGCCCTCTGTTTACACGAAGTGATACTTTTGTTACGTAGGTTATAGGAGATAGCCAAATTTAACAAAGGTTAAGCTTTCTCATTATGAGATCTGTTATTGACAGTACTCGACCAGGCCCTAGATATTATTTAACATTTCACAATGTAATTAGCCGTCTATCGCTTTAACTCCCAGATATATTTCGTGAGTGACGTTTCATTTTTTTTCTAGTTAGATTCCTATATGTGAAAGTATGATTTCTGTAGCGCAATTTAAACAGCATATTAGTATACGTACACACAGATACATATCCATGTGTATGTTGTGCGTGACACGTATGCGTTTGTATATACACATGTGTGTGAATGTATTTTATATGCATGTGTGAATGAGCAGAATTATTAGTCTTGACAATGCACCAGAAGACTTTATCCTTATCCGAGCAATCATGAACTAAATAGAACCCACTAGAGTTAATATAGATAAAATTAATTACCATATATATATTTCTATGATTGGTGAAGTTGAGATTTTGAGAGCTGTAATACGCTAGGGCTTGTGCAATGTGTTACTAACATTTCAAAGTTAGAGCAATTAATTTTCTAAACATCATTGACATTAGTAACTTAGTAATATTAGTAAACACATTTCCTATAGTAAAGAATCCTTTAAGATGCTACTCATTCTAATGTCGTAATACAGAGTAGCAGTTTTGATTGAAAGTAGTAGTTTTGAGACAAGTTTTAACATCCAGTAATCAGAGTTTTTCGAGTAGGTGTCTAGGCCAATTGTGGCAATCTTCATTGTTAATTCCAATTGTAAATGTCCACGGCCATCCTCATTTCTTGCCAGGTAAAGTCGATCTATGTCTGCCTTATTCTATGCATTGTCTATGCCAATCTATGCCAATCTATGCCAATTCTATGCCAATTCTATGCATTGTCAACAATTTTCGTATTTTTCCGTCAAGATTACATATTTCAGTAACTGACCAGTTAATGATATTGAAACTGTAAGTCACGACCGGTATGGCTAAAGTATTGATCGCTTCGATCCTACACGTCACTACTTTTCTACGTAGTTTATTACTTAGAAAAGTAGTGACGTGTAAGCTAGTACAGTCTGCTGTAGAGCCCTACAGTGGTGAAAAAACTGTCATACCTTCTAGATTAGTCGGGTGAAAAGAGTCGCAAGAACAGAACACGACAAAAGCAATACTTTTCAAAATGGCGGGTGAACCCACTAGAAAGTTAACGACCATCTCGTATTAGTGTGAGAACATAGATATTCTAGTTTGGTATGCGACATGTCACTAGACCAGCGGGCATGAAACAGTTTTTAGTTTTCCTTAAAAGATGTCTCTAGTAGAAGCTTGCTCTCTTGTAAATCCTGAAGAGTCCCGTCGTACACCATGCACTCTGCTTCTGCAACCAGTTTCCCCTCGCCAAAGTGCGACAGGTCCTAATGAAAGTTTCATTGCTATAACCAAATCGTCTACGTGGGTTGTCTAACAATTCAGTTCATTTCTTTAATACTATCTTACAATTCCATTTGCTGTTTCCGGGATTAGACTCAAACATAAAAGACACAATTAGGAAATAAAATTCTTCTACAGAAATGTTGGTCCTGCATCTTATATGTGAGTCCATTAGATATAAATATATAGAGGATGAATCTGTATAGATACATACATACATACATACATACATTCATACATACATGCATAATACATACATACGCACATACATGCATGCATACATACATACATACATATATACACATTTACACATTATATATATATATATATATATATATATATATATAATATATATAGATATATATATATAGAATATAAAGATAGTATTAAAGAAATGACTAATTGTTAGACAACCCACGTAGACGATTGGTTATAGCAATGAAACTTTCATTAGGACCTGTCGCACTTTGGCGAGGGAAAACTGGTTGCAGAAGCAGAGTGCATGGTGTACGACGGACTCTTCAGGATTTACAAGAGAGCAAGCTTCTACTAGAGACATCTTTGAAGGAAAACTAAAAACTGTTTCATGCCCGCTGGTCTAGTGACATGTCGCATACCAAACTAAAATATCTATATACATATATATATATATATATATATATACATATGCCTACTCTCTCTCTCTCTCTCTCTCCCTGTATATACTCGTATGTATACGCATAAAATGAATAGGAATGGCTTTCTGAGAATCTTTCCACTTTGATGATTAGATGTTTATAAATCATTAGGTGTGTGTGTGTGTGTGTGTATGTATATATATATTCGTTGTCTGTCCTTGTTTGTCCTCTCTGTGTTTAGCCCCTTGTGGGTAGTAAAGAAATAATAATATGTATATATATATCTATATATATATATATATATATATATATATATATAGTATATATGTATATATATATGTGTGTGGTGCGTGTGTGGTGTATATATGGTTTATATATATATGTGTGTGTGAGTGTGTATATATATATATGTGGTGTGATATATGTGTACATATATGTGTGTGTGTATATATATATGTACATATCTATATAATATATATATATATATATATATATATATATATTAACATATATATACCACAACACATACGTACAATATACATGTAAATATACGTATATGTATGTCTGTATACATATACATTCACGCATGCATACATACATATTTACATACATAACTGCCTGTATGTCTGTCTATCTATCTAATCTATCTATCTCTATCTATCTATCTATCTATCTATCTATCTATCTATCTACCTATCTATCTTTCTATCTATCTACCTAACTATCTATCTATCTATTTGTCTAGCTAGCTAGGACAAAATACATATACACAGTACAACGCACATTTACAATATGTCCTCCATTGTCGTTCTACCAACCTTCCCAAACGTACGTAACATTTAAATTACAGTACAGATG
>NW_021824735.1:12500-17866 GCF_006345805.1 Octopus sinensis | reverse complement strand
GTAGTAGTATTTCACTGTGAAGCTGTCGTCTGGATTCTTCCAATTTTTTCATGTGTCGGTGGCGGCGGCGTTGTCGTTCATGCTCGCACCTGCACCTGTGTTTTCCTCCCCTCTTCCCTCCCTCGTGAAGCTTGTGGTGAAGGCAGTGTAAGGAATCAACGTCGTAAGCGTTGCCAAGGAGACCAGTGTTCTTTAAAACGACGACTTCGTGGCTTCAAGTCATTTGACTGCAGCCATGCTGGAGCACCGCTTTTAGTCGACCACAGGACTTATTCTTTGTAAGCCTAGTACTTATTCTATCGGACTCTTTTGCTGAACCGCTTAGTTACGGGGACATAAACACACCAGCATCGATTGTCAAGCGATGTTGGGGGGACAAACACAGACACACACACGTACATTTAAATATACATATATACGACAGGCTTCTTTCAGTTTCCGTCTACCAAATCCACTCACAAGGCCTTGGTCGGCCCGAGGCTATAGTAGAAGACACTTGTCCAAGGTGCCACACAGTGGGACTGAACCCGGAATCATGTGATTGGTAAGCAAGCTACTTACCACACAGCCACTCTTGCACCTATTAATTTTTGTTGTTCTAAGCCTGGTATAAATTGTATAGGACTATTTTGCCTTGCAATTCATTGACGAGAACGTAAACACACCAACACCGGTTGTCAAGCTGTGATGGGAGATAAACACAGATACTAAGAAACACACACACACAGATATATATATATATGTCTGCCAAGGGTTTCGTCGGCCCGAAGCTATAGTAAAACACCCTTTCCCAAGATGTTACGCGGGACTGAACCCGGATCCATGTGGTTGGGAAGGAAGCTTTTTACCACACAGCCAAGCCTGCGCCTATTTTACAATAAATCTTTGTTTAGCTTTTACGCATTTTGAGAGACGAGAAGGCAGTTGTCTTTTCAAGCCTCACTCCATGAAATTATTTTAATGCATGTTTGGGGGTACGATTTGACGTTACTTTTTCCTATCATAGAACACACTCCTAGCCACTATACGTACTTTCAAAACACACCTATATAATAAAAATATACACCTGGCATGCACAAAAATGGCAGACAGCGTCTGAACTTAGTTTTACATTATAGGGGTTGATATTTTGCATTGTTGATCGTAAAGTGGCCTCTCATTAGCACGCCGGGCAAAATGCTTAGCCGCAATTGGTCTGACCTTACGTTCAGATTTCAAATTCCGTCAATGCCGGCTTCGCACATGATCGTTTCGGGGTGATTAAAATAAGCACCAGTTGAACACTGGCGTCGATGTAATCGACTGACCCTCTCCCCTCTATACAGGTGTCGAACTGGTAGAAACGTAAGTTCACCGAACAGAACGCATAGCAGGAATTTGTCCGTCTTTACTTTTGAGTTCAAATACGTAATTCTCTTAACTCTACAATTCCTAAACTGTTAAGCATTAACAAAACACTACTCTTTTACTCTTTTACTTGTTTCAGTCATTTGACTGCGGCCATGCTGGAGCACCGCCTTTAATCGAGCAACTCAACCCCGGGACTTATTATTTTGTAAGCCCAGTACTTATTCTATCGGTCGCTTTTGCCGAACCGCTAAGTAACGGGGACATAAACACACCAGCATCGGTTGTCAAGCAATGCTGGGGGGACAAACACAGACACACAAAAACACACACGCATATATATATATATATATATACGACGGGCTTCCTTTCAGTTTCTGTCTACCAAATCCACTCGCAAGGGTTTTGTTGGCCCGAGGCTATAGTAGAAGACACTTGCCCAAGGTGCCACGCAGTGGGACTGAACCCGGAACCATGTGGTTGGTAAACAAGCTACTTACCACACAGCCACTCCTGCGCATAGTATAATACGGAGATGATAGAATTTCACATAACTCTCTTCCAAAATTAAGCGCATGGTTATTAATTACTATTAATCTCTATCTTTCAGAACCTTTCAAACCCACCTATATTACAGAAATGTCCATCAGAGTTGCGCAAAAAGGGCAGACAGCATTTGAACTTTATAATGGATGACAAACGTTATTTTGTGGTGTTGGTCATAAAGTGGCCTATCATTAACACAGCGAACGAAATACTTTTCATCTGTCCTTATGTTCTGATTTCAAATTCCGTCGAGGTCGAAGTTGGGAGTTACATCAAACGCGTTAACGAACTAAAAATCTTGTTCCTGAATATGCCCTGCTGAAATTATGGTGTTTCTGATAAAACCGTGCGTCTTTTATGTCATCAAATACGGTAAACTATAAAACTCTATATCAGACGCACAGGATAAAACGTTGATACAAATGACTTGTAGGTAACTGGTACTTCGTTCTGCAACCAAAATATACTTTGTAGTATAGTAAATGATTCCATAAGTCAACACCGTGTCCTACTGCGGTAGCCGTGAGCTTTTACATTTTGTGTTATGCGTATCTCTACAGATATTCTATAAAAATAATAGCCAGCTAATAGGCGCAGGAGTGGCTGTGTGGTAAGTAGCTTGTTTACCAGCCACACGGTTCCCGGTTCAGTCCCACTGCGTGGTACCTTGGGCAAGTGTCTTCTACAATAGCCAAGGGCCGACCAAAGCCTTGTGAGTGGATTTGGTAGACGGAAACTGAAAGAAGCCCGTCGTATATATGTATATATATGTATGTGAATGTATGTTTGTGTGTCTGTGTTTGTCCCGCTAGCATTGCTTGACAACCGATGCTAGTGTGTTTACGTCGCCGTCACTTAGTGGTTCGGCAAAAGAAACCGATAAAATAAGTACTGGGCTTACAAAGAATAAGTCCTGGGGTCGAGTTGCTCGACTAAAGGCGGTGCTCCAGCATGGCCGCAGTCAAATGACTGAAACAAGTAAAAGAGTAAAAGAGAGAGAGCTCTGATCTTCGTTTGTTTATATCTGACGTCTCGTATACGAAACGTAGTAACAAAGATCAATGCTGGCGATAATTTCGATAGAATAACTGAAGAGATACCCTTACCAAAAACATTGACCGTATTCGACCTTTGTTTACATTACAAGGACTTGTCCATTGACACATTGTATTGTTCATATTGCAGCCACCACTTATGTTGACAACATATTTTATAGGACTCTTTTGCCTTGCAAATAATTGACGAGAACGTAAACACACCAACACCGGTTGTCAAGCATTGATGGGGGATAAACACCGATACTAAGACACACACACACAGATATATATATATATATATATATATATATATATATGTATGTATGGCTGCCAAGGGTGTCGTCGGCCCGAAGATATAGTAAAACGCCCTTTCCCAAGATGTCACGCGGGACTGAACCCGGATCCAGGGGTTTGGGATGCAGGCTTTCTACTACACAGCCAAGTCTGCGCCTATTTTATAATAAATCTTTGTTTACCTTTTACGCACTTTGAGAGAAGAGAAGGCAGTTGTCTTTTCAAGCCTTGTCAACCACATATGTTGACAACAGCCGAGAAATACTTCCCAGTACACATATCAAACTTCATTACTTCAAAAATAAGGTCATTCAAGCTTTACATTACACGACAATTACCATCGTAATTCTTTCAACTCCAACACGGGTGGTACAATTTCATATTTCTCTCTTATTTCTTTATTGCCCACAAGAGGCTAAATATAGAGGGAACAAACAAGGACAGACATAGGTATTAAATCGATTACATTGACCCCAGTGCGTAACTGGTACTTAATTTATCGACCCTGAAGAGATGAAAGACAAAGTCGACTTCGGCGGAATTTGAACTCAGAACGTAATGGTAGACGAAATACCGCTAAGCATTTCGCCCGGCGTGCTAACGTTTTTGCCAGCTCATGACTCTCATATTTCTCTCTGCAAAGCGGAGACCACACACTTGGCTACCAATTAGCGTTTATCTATAACTTTCAGAGTATTTCAGACGCACATACGGTCTTCTATGGCATATAAGACGCACTTTTCTTCTCCAAAAAGTTGTCTTCTAAAATCACCCAGGGTCTTATGTGCGAAGTTTGGTTTGTATTACATGATTAAATGAACTAAAATCTTTTATTCCTGAATATACCTTGCAGAAAATGAGGTGCATCTAATATTCCCGTGAGCGTTTTACCGTATCAAATATGGTAGGTTATAAATCATACATACAGGACACAGCGTAAACGGTATTTCGCCTTTAAATTTTATCTTTCAATTGTTTCTGTCATTATAGTGCGGCCAGTCTGGGGCAGCGCCTTGAGGAAATTTATCTAAACTAATTGACACCGGTATTTATTTTATTTTTAAACTTGGTACTCATTCTATCGGTCCATTTTGCCGAACCGATAAGTTACGGAGACGTAAACAAACCAACACTGGTTATCCAGCTGTAGTGGTGGGAGCAAACCCGGACACAATGACACACACACACATACAAATATACATACATATACATATATATACTCTGGTAAACATTCGCTATAAGTTTCCTATCACACATCGACCGGACGCAGAGAAATCTCTCTACCATTTACACAGACATCAGTAATCTAATAAGAGAACATTTCAATAATTCATTAATAACCTTCAAATTAAACAACGGGAAAATATTTCCTGCCCAGGAAGGAGACAGCAGATGTGGAACAAACAAACCAAACATGATATGGATGTATCAAAATTGAATAGATTTCCCGCAGTCACCCAGCGTAATTTATACAATTTAGATCGTTATATATCTTCACTATCTTTACATTTGACTTTCTTTATTCCTGTAGTTTAATGGTTGGACGTTAATAACGAAACCGCTAAGAAATTGCAAAGAAAAATTATAGATAGACGCATCAGCAATATTTCTATCTAAAATCTAAATGTAACGATTATGAATTCAGTTAATATCGAGTAAAAACATCAATTATCAAAACAGCTGCAATTTCTAGTTGAATATGTTAAATTGGTTTCGATTTTTTTTCTTGATTCATACGGTTCCTAATGATATAAATATTTATCACTTGCTGCTGCCCATAAAAGTTTTGAATATGTCCACATTATTTAATAATTAAAAAAGTAATGTATTATGTATATATATATATATGTATGTATGTATGTATGTATGTATGTATTATGTATTATGTGCGTGTCTGCGTGTGCGCGTATGTGTGTGCGAGCGTATACCATAGATTATATGTATATAACAAATATATTTCATATATATATATGTATCTACATATACATGCATATACATGCATATATGTATATATATATATATTCATACACACCACATATATATATATATATATATATATATATTATATATATTATATATTATATATATATATATATATGTACATAATATATATATATACATACATGTATATATATATATATA
>NW_021824735.1:0-10000 GCF_006345805.1 Octopus sinensis | reverse complement strand
AGTTTTATGGGATTTTTTCCACAAATTCGCAACACACCATATACAAGTATTATTCCCATATTCGCAATTGTACGCTAGTAAGCTACCAGCAAACTATGAAGAATCTATTTTAGAATTCGTTTTTGGGAAAGCTAAAAAAAAAAAGGACGAATTTAATTCAACTATTTTACACATAAACACACACACATACACACCACACACAAACACACACACATACACACACAAACACACACACAGGCACAAATACATGCACACACACATATAAGCACAGCCTCATATATATACATATATGTATTTATGTGTGTATGTGTGTATACCGGAATGGACATAGCCAATCTGAAAGAAGCGGCCCAGGATAGAACTAACTGGAAGACACTGATCCAACGAGTAATCGAGAGTCGACTTCGGCTGAGCGGATAGAGAGAGAGATGTATGTATATAGGTATGTGTGTGTCTGTTTCTGTGTTTGTCACCCGTGCTTGGCAACGGGTACTGTTTTGCTTACCACTCTGTAAACTAGCGGTTCGGCAAAAGAGACCGACTGAATACGTAGTAGGCTTAAAAAAAGCAATACATCTTGAGGTCGATTTGTTCGACTAAAATCCTTCAAGTCCGTGCTCCATCAGGGTCGCAGCCAATTGACTGAAACAAATAAAAGAATAAAATCAAACATCCAAATATTAATCGCATCCCTCTCCAAGTTCTCCTTATAAGCAAATGCGGCGATGAAAAACCGCCACTTCCGTAGTTTCCTCGTTCAATCCTCGTTGAAGTCACTCAAATATAATTAGTATAAATAATACTTAATGACACAAATAGTATCTAAATTACTGACATCTACATAATAATTACATATTTACACTAACGCCTGAATTACATTTCAACGGCTTGCAAATACGAGATGCGATTCCTATAATATAACAAACATCATTTCCATATCTCGACATCATTTCTCTTAATTATCACCTATAATGTTAAAGATCAATTTCATCCCGGAAGCATTAAAACTATATGTAGATATAATGAGGCTGCGCATCTTTAAATAATATAATTCTATGTTTACAGATTATATATGGGTGACAGTGTGTTTGTTGTGACGAAGTGTGTTACGTTTGAACCGATGAACGGAACAGCCTGCCCGTGCATATAGTGGGCAAGGGGACGGGTACTCCACAGTCAAAAATATCCTTGATGTATTTCTCAGGGAGATTCAACCTGACACCAATTGTGATACGTTTGGCCCTTTGCAAAACAGGTACAACTAATTTTTGCTAGCTGATTGAACCCGTTGAAACATGAAATAAAGTGACTTGATCAAGGACATCGCGCCGTCGGGAATCGAAATCAGACCTTCCGATCGTGAAATGACTTGCCTAACCACTAAGTGATGCGCCTTAACGGTTTCAGATTTTGACACAAGGGAAAATCGACCCCTAGTATTCAACTGATATTTATTTTATAGACTTCAAAAGGATAAAAGGCAAAGTCGACCTGGGCGGAATTTGAACTCAGAACGTGCGGACAGACGAAATACTACTAAGCATTATGCCCGGCGGGTTAACCATACTGCCATCCCGCCGCCTTGATTTTACGTTATATTAAAGTCATTCGTTTTATAGGGAACACTATCTATATTCTTTCTTCTACTTTTGCTTGTTTTAGTCCTTTGACTACGACCATGCTAGATTACCGCCTGTAGACGATCAACCAGACCTCAGGACTCATTCTTTGTAAACCTAGTACTTGTTCTGTCGGTCTGTTTTGCCAAAACGCTAGGTTACGGGGACTTTAGCACAACATCAAGCGAAGTTGGTGGGACAAACACAGACCTTGGGGTACAAACACAGACATTCAAATACACACAAGCTTATATATCTATATATATATATCTATATATCAGTAGTTAGAGCATCGAGCTTCCGATCGTGATGTTGTGAGTTCGAATTCCGAAACGGACTACGTGTTGTGTTCTTGAGCAAAACACTTTATTTCACGTTGCTCCAGTTCACTCAGCTGTAGAAATGAGTTGCGACGTCAATGGTGTCAAGCTGTATCGGCCCTTGCCTTTCCCTTGGACAACATCGGTGACGTAGAGAAGGGAGGCTGGTGTGCATGGGCGACTGCTGGGCTTCCATAAACAACCTTGCCCGGACTTGTGCCTGGGAGGGTAACTTTCTAGGTGCAATCCCATGGTCAGTCATGACCGAAGGGGGTCTCAGCATCTCTTTCTGTGTGTATATATATGTATATATATATAATATATATTATATATATATATAATATATATATATATATATGTATATATATATATATTATACATATATATATATATATGACGAGGCTTCTTTCAGTTTCCGTTTACCAAATCCACTCAAAACGCTTTGGTCGTTCGAGGCTATTGCAGAAGACACTTGCCCAAGTTGCCACGCATTGGGAATGAACCTAGAAGCTATGGTTAGGAAGCAAGCTTGGTATCACACAGTCACTCCTGCGCCTATACATATATATATTATATATATATATATATTATATATATATATTATATAATATATATATATATATATATGGGTTTAGTTCACTGGTGATCTAAACGAATATAAAGGAGTTGAGGATACTCGTCCTGCCTTGGTTTTTGTTGTTCTTGTGTGTATACACACCTCACATTTATAGGTATCACGTGATCATTTGATGCACCATGGTATCGGAGGTTGTTATACATCGCTGGTCACGATGTACTTTGCATCAGTTTAGCATTCGAATGATGCCAACATATTAGCTAGGCGGGTGGCAGGTCTGCATTCCGTTTGATCGGGAAGCCGGTCCGTCGCAGTGTTACCCATTTACGGCTTATGATATCTGGAGCAATTTGAAATGCAATATTTTGAACCAGACCACAAAGCACAGCCGGTCCTGGTATTGAAACTACGACCTCACGGTCTTGAGTGCGTTACGCCTAGCTATTAGGCCACGCGCCTTCGCATATATTACGCACTAGTTTAAAAGACGCTCTCCGTGTGGAATTTTAAACTAGCTGCGGTGACGGGCTAATTGGGCCTCTGGCCCAAAACTGGAGAGGGTAATAATAATAATAATAATAATAGCAGGATGGGCTACTCAGCCTGAAAAAATTTCTAACTGGGCCCTACCTGCAAGGTCATGTGCTGTTTATCTTGATATGAGATCACCATGTCGCGCACATATGGTTGTGATGCATGTGCCTTGTGTACCCTTATCAGACGGGTAGTCATGATGGGTATATTGGGCTTCGTATAGTTTACCCCAGTGTCACTTTGATGGCATGAACTGCTCTCTCACTCAATAATAATAATAATAATAATAATAATAATAATAATAATAATAATAATAATAATGATAATAATACAAGTTTTAAAACCAACACAATTTTCGTTCTTTTTGGTTTATTTTTTGACATTCCCTAGTACAACACAAAATACAAAACCAAATTTATGGCACACTAGGCATAACAACATCACGAACTTCCAACCTGTTGTCTCTTGAAGTCTCTGGGTGAGACTTGGAGCCAATTTGTACAAATATAAAGCAAAATTCAAATATATAATAATAATAATAATAATAATAATAATAATAATAATAATGATAATAATAATAATAATAATAAATAATAATAAATGCCCTGATGCAGTACCAGGCAGTGGCTCTCATGGCTTCTGATCTTAACTGATTGGAAGTGTTATCATGTACATTGTTTTGTCTTGGTATAAAAGATGGGCTACAGCAAATATTCTGCTCAATACCACATATTTGCTTGTCAGTTGTTTGACCTTAACCAGTTGAGCATGTCCCTTCGTGGCTGACAATATGTGCATCTCTGATCACGAGCAGAAGTAGTGGGGGAGCATCAAGCCATGTGTTGAGAGGGATTCTTTGGGGTTGAATAGTTCACCTCTGGAAACATGGGTGGTTCTTTCAACATCCTTAAACAACCCTTATTCAGGGACCGTTTGAGCGGGATGGGCTACTCAATCTGAAGAAAATTCTAACTGGGCCCCACCTGCAAGGTCATGTGCTGTTTATCTTGATATGAGATCACCATGTCGCGCACATATGGTTGTGATGCATGTGCATGGTGACCTTATCAGACGGGTAGTCATGGCAGGGGGATATAATTGGGCTTCGTATATTTTACCCCAGTGTCACTTTGATGGCACATGCACTGCCTCTCACTCAATAATAATAATAATAATAATAATAATAATAATAATAATAATGATAATAATAATAATAATAATACTAATAATAGCGTGCCTACTGCCCTCTTAGAATCCAACTTTAAATATGTTCCGTTAAAGTTTCTCTCTTTATGACAGAGAACATTATGATTAATCTTGTTTAAAGAGAAAATTCGTACACAGCTTCAACGACATTTTATATATGTCAGCAAAAATAACTAAGACCCACAAGTTGTACATTCACAAACGCACACACAAACACACACACACACACGCTCACAAACACGTAGACACGTTACACAGACATAAATTATATAATCTTTCATCTTATTACTTTGAAGCCTAGAAAGATAAAGTATGTGTAATTAATCAATATATTAATTTATAATATATAAAATATAAACGCAATATATATCTATTTGCTGGCTACAGAATTATTTAATTTGTAGTCATCTTTTCCAGTTTCTCTCTTTTCTATCTATCTATCTATCTATCTATCTATCTATCTATCTATCTATCTATCTATCTATCTATCTATCTATCTATCTATCTATCTATACATACATACATACATACATACATACATACATACATACATACATACATATATATTTGAGGGAATAAAATCCAAACTTACAAGGAAAAAGACTTCAATTTAGAAATACTAAATCAAATTCCACACAATATAATATATATATAAAATATTAGAAAAAAACACCTTTTATCAATTCAATTATTTTCTAGATGGTGTAATTCAATTATTCATTTTGAATTGATAAAAGGTGTTCTTTTTTCTAATATTATATATATATATATATATATATATATAGGGTGCGGTGAATGTATTGTTGTCTAAATTACTCGAAAATGAAAATTACATTGACATCTCGTTTTAACAGATGTATTTTACCAAAATTACATAAAAATGTCTTCAAATACTAAGGAGTAAGTTTATTCAATAACAACCCCCATTGACTTCAACCATCGCCTCCAGATGACTTCAGAATCGCCTGCAACTCTTCTCGACGGCATGCTTGGTTAAGTTGGTGAATGCTGCCATAATCCTTGCATTCAGTTCATCTTTAGTGATACAAGGAGTTTTGTTGATCTCTCGCTCAACTGTGCCCCATATATAATAATCAAGAGGGATTTTAGTCTGGGGAGTTAGTTGGCCAGATGTTAGGAGTGGTGTAGTTGTAGAAATTGTCTAACAGCCATGACTGGGTTCTCTTGATTGTGTGGCATGGTGCAGAGTCCAGCAGCCACCCTCTTGACCCAGGGTAGCTCTATCTCCTCCAGGAACTCGATATAGGCCTCCTTGTTGTGTGTGAGGCTGTGCTGGAAGATGAATGAAACCATGACGTCACTATCAACAGTGATCACTCCAAACACCATGATGTTGATTAGCTGTTTGATTTTTATCACTCTCGGTATATGCACGGATCTCATATTGACACTCAAACACTCTGAAACGCTCATACTGGAGCCTCCGGCGCGAATGCCAAGCAGTACAGCATATGGCTTTAAAATTTGAAATGAATTGTATCACAGTGATGTTTTTTTACTATAGGAGTGGTCGACAAAATAGAAACAAAGCATACAATGCGCATGTGCAAAATTAAAAATAATAAAATGGCGACAATTAACCCACCGCATGTATGCATGTATGTATGTATGTATGTATGTATGTATGTATGTATGTATGCATGTGTGTATGTACACATGTATGTATGTATGTATGTATGTATGTATGTATGTATGAATGTATGTATGTATGTATGTATGTATGTATGTATGTATGTATGCATGTGTGTATGTACGCATGTATGTATGTATGTATGTATGTATGTATGTATGTATGTATGTATGTATGTATGTATGTATGCATGTGTGTATGTACGCATGTATGCATGTATGTATGTATGTATGTATGTATGTATGTATGTATGCATGCATGTATGTATGTATGTATGTATGCATGTATGTATGTATGTATGTATGTACGCATGTATGTATGTATGTATGTATGTATGCATGTATGTATGTATGCATGTATGTATGTATGTATGTATGTATGCATGTATGTACGCATGTATGCATGTATGTATGTATGTATGTATATATGTATGTATATATGTATGTATGTATGTATGTATGCATGTATGCATGTGTGTATGTACGCATGTATGTATGTATCTATCTATCTATCTCTCTCTCTATATATATACGTTGCCCTTTACCTGTGTCATTTGTTTGGCTGTGACCATGCTGGGGCACCGCCTTCAACAATTATATATGTACTTTTATAAAAAAAGTTTGAAAACGCCATTGTATAAGATACATTTTAATTTTCTGAGAGATTTTACATGTTTCGGTTCTTCTTGAAAAAAAAGATATATCTATATATATCTATACATATCTATATATATCTATACATATCTATACATATATATCTATACATATCTATACATATCTATACATATCTATATATATCTATACATATCTATACATATCTATACATATCTATACATATCTATACATATCTATATATATATCTATATATATCTATACATATCTATATATATCTATACATATCTATATATATCTACACATATCTATATATATCTATACATATCTATATATATCTATACATATCTATATATATCTATACATATCTATATATATCTATACATATCTATATATATCTATACATATCTATATATATCTATACATATCTATATATATCTATACATATCTATATATATCTATACATATCTATATATATCTATACATATCTATATATATCTATACATATCTATATATATCTATACATATCTATATATATCTATACATATCTATATATATCTATACATATCTATATATATCTATACATATCTATATATATCTATACATATCTTATATATATCTATACATATCTATATATATCTATACATATCTATATATATCTATACATATTATATATATCTATACATATCTATACATATCTATACATATCTATATATATCTATATACATATATGTATTTCTGCATCTGTGTTTGCGCCGCCCCCGCCCCCCGCCGACACTTAGCGGTTTGGCAAAAGAGCTCTATATAATATGTAGTGTGCTTACAACTCCTGGGGTCAAATTGTTCGACTGTGAAAGACGGTGAAAGCATGGTCGCATTGAAATAACTGAAACAATAAAAGAATAGAAGAATATATATACACACACACACACACACACAGAACACACACACACACACACACAATATAATATATATATATATATATATATATATATATATATATATATATATATACAATAAGAGGCTTCAAATAGGAAAGCGTTGTGCTAGAAATATTATTGCCCTATGTATTATGTTTATATATTTATATTATATATATATCTATTATATATTATCAATATATATACATACATATATATGCGTACGTATGTATGCATGTATACATATACGCGTCTGTTTTGTGTGTGCTTGTTGTGTATATTTATGATTGTACATTTCTATTTCCTTTATACAATAATTCAATTTCAGATGATTTCAATGCGATATAAATAACAAGTTCATCTTTATAATGGCAACGCATTTACTCCTATCTTTCCACATAACGATATAAACAAAAAGCTCAACCTCAAACAGCCTTTCCCATTTCCGATACGTAGTGCTCTCTTTAAAACGGGCATTCTCATATTGCTGTAGGATTGCTGGAACCGCACATTACAGATAATGGTAAATGAGAAATATATTCTATTTCCGTCATGGGAACTAATTTATTTTATTATCTGTGCTGTATGTAAACGCTAAAAAAAATCCTTGAAAAACGTTTATATCGAGGACCATAACCAAAACCCCTGAATAAGAATGAAGATAACAATATTGGTGACATTGGAATAAACGAAGTTAGTACTGATAGTGTGTATAATGATAATGACGATGCTGCTGCAGCTGTAATACTACTACTACTACTACTACTACTACTACTACTGCTGCTGCTGCTGTTACTACTACTACTACTAACTACTACTCTACTACTACTCACTACTCTACTGACTGCTGCTGCTGCTGCTACTATACTACTACTATACTACTACTACTACTACTACTACTACTGCTGCTGCTGCTGTTACTACTACTACTACTACTACTACTACTGCTGCTGCTCCTGTTTTTACTACTACTACTACTACTACTACTACTACTACTACTACTACTACTACTGCTGCTGCTGCTGCTGCTGCTGCTGCTACTACTACTGATGCTGGTGCTGCCTCTACTGCTACCGCTACTACTAAAACTACTACAACTACTACTACTACTACTGCTGCTGCTGCTGCTTCTGCTACTGCTAGCACTACTGCTACTGCTGCTACTACCATTGCTACTACAACTATTACTACTACTACTACTATTACTACTACTACTACTCCTACTACTACTCCTACTACTACTACTCCTCCTACTACTACTACTACTACTACTACTGCTGCTGCTGCTGCTGTCTATTCTGCTTCTGCTAATGCTGATAGTAATAAAAACATTTATATTACAACAACAACAACAACAATAATAATATCATAATAATAATAATAATAATAATAATAATAATAATAAAATAATAATAATAATAATATAATAATAATAATGATAATGATAATAATAATGATAATGATAATAATAAATGCCCTGATACAGTACCAGGCAGTGGCTCTCGTGTCTTGTGATCTTAACTGATTGGAAGTGTTATCATGTACATTGTTTTGTCTTGCTGTAAAAGATGTGGTACAGCAAATATTCTGCTCAAATACCACAGATTTACTTGTCAGTTGTTTGGTCATATCCAGTTGAACATGTCCCTCAGTGGGTGACGATAGGTGCATCTCTGATCACGAGCAGAAGTAGTGGGGGAGCATCATAGCCATGTGTTGAGAGGGATTCTTTGGGGTTTGAATAATTCACCCTTGGAAACGCGAGTGTTTCGTTTAACATCCTTAAACAACCCTTATTTCGGGACCTTTTGAGCAAGATGGCATGCACTGTTCTCTCACTCAATAATAATAATAATAATAATAATAATAATAATAATAATAATGATAATAATAATAATAATAATATAATAATGATGATGATGATGATAATAACAATGATGATGATGATGATGATAATAATAATGATAATAAAAATAATAATACTACTACTACTACTACTACTACTACTACTACTACTAATAATAATAATAATAATAATAATAATAATAATAGTTTAAACGCCACTAGCTTTAATGACACACCGGAAGTACTTTTAGGGGCTAAAAGCTAGTCGATTTTATTCAACCCCATTTTTCACCGGCACAGTATTTCATCGAGCCAGAAAGGATGAAGGGCAAAGTTAATGTACAGTGGATTTGAACTCAGAATTTAAAAAGATAAGAGATATATCCATAAATCTCAGGTTCAGGAAGAAAATATTTTTCAAGGATTACTATCACAAATAGATTGGCAAACACTTTCTTTTAAACTATACTGAGCTTTTGTACGCACTTTCACCGTCCGATGTGGAAGAAATAATTACAGATGGGAATATGAAGGGTAAAAATGTGGAAAAAGTTCACAAAACTGAAGGCACAGCATAAAACGACAAAACTGATAAGATGGATTGTTTTTTTGTAAATGACAACGTAATATTTTCTCAGGAAATAACGAAGGAAATTTTAAGAATAAGCAAAAAGAGTCGTTGTTTATCGAAAATTAATCAGAGAGTTAACAGAAAGC
>NW_021824734.1:0-17839 GCF_006345805.1 Octopus sinensis | reverse complement strand
GCTCAGTTTGAGATGTAAAGAAAGAGGTGGTGACTGTAACGTTTCGAGTCTGGCTCTTCATCAGAAATGCTTAGCGGTATTTCGTCTGCCGCTACGTTCTGAGTTCTAATTCCGCCGAGGTCGATTTTGCCTTTCATCCTTTAGGGGTCGATTAAATAAATACCAGTTACACACTGGGGTCGATATAATCGACTTAATCCGTTTGTCTGTCCTTGTTTGTCCTCTCTGTGTTTAGCCCCTTGTAGGTAGTAAAGAAATAGGTATTTCGTCTGCCGCTACGTTCTGAGTTTAAATTCCGCCGAGGTCAACTTTGCCTTTCATCCTTTCGGGGTCAATTAAATAAGTACCAGTTACGCATTGGGGTCGATATAATCGACTTAATCCGTTTGTCCGTCCTTGTTTGTCCCCTCTGTGTGTAGCCCCTTGTAGGCAATAAAGAAATAAGAAACGTTAGCACACCGGGCGAAATGCGTAGTGGTATTCCGTTTGTCTTTACGTTCAGAGTTCAAATTCCGCCGAGGTCGACTTTGCCTTTCATCATTTCGGGGCCGATAAATTAAGTACCAGTTGCGTACTAGAGTTGATCTTATCTACTGGCCCCCTCCTCCAAAATTTCGGGCCCTGTGCCGGAGTAGAAAACAATGTTTGACAACATTTCGTCCGTCTTTGAGTTCAAATTCCACCGAGGTTGTCGTTGCCTTTTATCCTTTAAGGAGGGAGGAGGGGGTCGATAAAAGGAGTACCAGTTGACCACTGGGGTCGATGTAATCGACTTCCCCCTCCTCCTCCGAAATTGCTGTCGTTGTGCCAAAATAGCTTGAAATCGATATTACATAACAGAAATAGCAAACTAGAGCTTCTTCGCTCCTTGTTGCCATGGAAACAGATTAGCCATTAAACGTAGCCACTCTCCGGGGAGACGGCAAAGAGAAGATGACGTTGGAGAAGCTAAATAGGAAGATGGGTGGGAAAAAATGTTTACTGATGATGACAATGTAAATGGTAGGAGTGTATTGCAATGTTGAGGATGATGATGATATTAAATATTACAATGGAGGAGGAGGGGGGGGGCAAAGAAGATGATGATGAGGAGGAGGAGGAGGGGAGGAGGGGAGGAGGAGGGGAGGAGGAGGGGGAAGATGATGATGATGAGGAGGAGGAGGAGGGGGTTAGATGATAATGATGGGGAGGAGGAGGGGGAAGATGAGGAGGAGGAGGGGAAGGGGATGATGATGACGATGATGATGAGGAGGAGGAGGAGGGGGTAGATGATAATGATGGGGAGGAGGAGGGGGGAAGATGAGGAGGAGGAGGAGGAGGAGGGGGAAGATGATGATGACGATGATGATGAGGAGGAGGAGGGTGAGGAGGATGATGAGGAGGAGGATGAGGATGATGATGAGGGGGAGGAGGAGGGGGAAGATGATGAGGAGGAGGATGAGGAGGGTGAGGCGGATGATGATGATGATGATGATGAGGAGGAGGAGTTGTGTTTGTAACACAATTGGTAAGTAAGAGCCAGCATAATCGAAATCGTAATCTTTCTCCTGCCAAATTTTATAGCCTCTAATAACAAGGTAGAGTAAGCTTAAATATGTTCGTGAAGATGGTATTAAGTAATCAAATAATTTAATTAATTAGACGGCTTTAGTATTGTCTTATGCAATTCTTTTTTTACTATATACTTATATCCAAGTCTACATCATAAGTCGCGGCAATCCGTCGGTTACGACGACGAGGGTTCCGGTTGATCCGAATCAACGGAACAGCCTGCTCGTGAAATTAACGCGCCAGTGGCTGAGTACTCCACAGACACGTGTACCCATAACATAGTTTTCGGGGAGATTCAGCGTGACACAGAGAGTGACAAGGCCGTCCCTTTGAAATACAGGTACAATAGAAACAGGAAGTAAGAGTTGAGAGAAAGTTGTGGTGAAAGAATACAGCAAGACTCGCCACCATCCCCTGCCGGAACCTCGTGGAGCTTTAGGTATGTTCGCTCAATAAACACACTCACAACGCCCGGTCTGGGAATCGAAAGCGCGGTCTTACGACCGCGAGTCCGCTACCCTAATCACTGGGCCATTGCACCTCCACACATGATAAGTAATTACAATTATTCATGTGCGCGCGCGCGCGTCGTTGAGTTGTCAGTGTTGTAAGGTTGTTCGATAGAATGCTTTACGGTATTTGTTCCAGCTATCAGGGTTCAAATCTCACCGGGGTCAACTTTGCTTTTCATCCCTTTTGGAGCCCATGAATGAAGTACCAGTCCGGTACTGGGGGTTGATTCTTCTTCTTCTCCTTGTCATCCCCCCCTCCGCCGCTTCCTCCTCCTCCTTTCTCTCTTGTAGAAATTGTGTGCACTCAAACTGGGAGAGCAATGGACTCTACCAGGTTTAAATATCAAAGACATGCTGTATATCACGACGATGCCTCCACGATTTCCATCATGATGGCCCCAAGACAAGCAATAAGCGATCCGGAGCAAGAGAGCATGCGCAGCTCCGACTTTAGAGGAGCTGAATAAAATACAATTGCCGTGTGTGCTTAAGTACAAAGCTGTATCGAAAATATCGCAACACATCTTACAATGCCAACACACACATACATACACATACTCACAAAGCACGCACACACACGCACATTCATGTGTATATATGTAGAAATTGCACTCAACTATAATGCTACTTAGTAGCCTGTACTCTAATGTTTTGTATAAAGTTTTTCGCATCATACATGAGAAATTAGAGTAGGTCGAAATCAGATCCGTAGCTTCCCTTTCTGATTAAACAATTCCTAAAGTATTGTAAATTAAATTTAAATATATTTCCTCGAAGAGGAGTGTCACTATTCGCAGAAAATGCAATAACATTTTAGTCACAGATTGTGGTTTTATTGAAACATATATATAAAGGAAGAGAGCAGTCGCCATATTTCATTTCATATCCTTCTACCTCTGATGAGCGTAGGGTTACATAATCAGATTGTTACCTAACACTCCGTTCAATCTCGAGCGCGAAACCGATTGGTAAGATCGGCTGTAATGGACATATAATACTGTACATTTCGGAAAACACACACACACACACACACACACACACACACACACACCACACACACACACCACACACATATATATATATATATATATATATATATATATATATATATATATATATCAAAACAATAAACAATATGTATATGCATATGTATACGTACAAACATGTTTCTGTAATACCGCCTTCTTTTTGTAAAGGGCTCGCACCACTTTAGCACTGCCGAAACTTCTGAACCGCTTGCTTACTTTGGAGTAGAACCACTCCAAAGACATAGAACGGAGTTCACTAAAATACAAAAAATAAGAGAATAATTAGATATTAATTTTCTCGTGCAATAATTGACTGGAATGGTAGGGCATCAAATTATTAAAGAAAGAAAGAAAAGGAAAAACTGAGTTGCTTCCCTTCGCCTCTGGTTGACTTAATCATTGTTTAATAATGTTTAACCCCTCCTCGAAACAGGTGTACAGATTTAATTTGTTACCTTGCTAGAAACAATATTTGTGTTATAGCGTTTATTTCATTACAATGTATTGAAATTTCCCTCTTAGTTGGAGAAAGAAAGAAAGAAAAAAAAAAGAAAAGAAAAAAGAACAAGCAGCAGGAGATAATTGAAAAAGTTAAAAATGAATCACTGAAAGGTAAGAGAAAGGTAAGAGAAAGGTAAGAGGAAAACCTGATGTCTAAATTTTGCTTTCTATATTATTTCTTTCTTTCTTTATTTATTTATTCATACATTATTATTTTATATTCTTTTATTTGTTTGTCATTTGACTGCGATCATGCTGGAGCACCGCCTTTCGTCGAACAAATCGACGCCAGGACTTATTCTTTGTAAGCCTAGTACTTATTCTATCGGTTCTCTTTTGCCGAACTGCTAAGTTACGGGGACGTAAACGCACGGACTTCGGTTGTCAAGCGATGGTAGGGGAGACAAACACAGACACACCACACACACACAACACACACACACACACACACACACTCTCTCTCTCTCTCTCTCTCCCTCTCACACACACACACACATATATATATATAATATATATATATATATATACGATGGGCTTCTTTCAGTTTTCGTCGACCAAATCCACTCACAAGGCTTTGGTCAACCCGAGACTATAGCAGAAGATAAGTGCCCAAGGTGCCACACAGTGGGACTGAACCCGGAACCATGTGGTTGGTAAGCAAGCTACTTACCACACAGCCACTCCTGCACCTTAGTTTCGAATTATTCGTCTTTTTTGTGTGTGTGTGTTTTACTTGTTCAAGACATTGAATTGTGGCCATGCTGGGACACCGCTTTGAAGGGTTTAGTCGAACAAACCGACCTCAGCGCGTTTTTTTTTTTGTTTTTTTAATGCTTGATACTTATTCTATCGGTCTATTTTGACAAGACGCTAAGTCGCGGGTACGTAAAGAAACCAACACCGATTGTCAAGCGCTGTGGGGAGGGGCAAATACAACACAGACACACAAATACATATATACACACACGTGGAGGCGCAATGGCCCAGTGGTTAGGGCAGCGGACTCGCGGTCGTAGGATCGCGGTTTCGATTCCCAGAGCGGGCGTTGTGAGTGTTTATTGAACGAAAACACCTAAAAGCTCCACGACGCTCCGGCAGGGATGGTGGTGATCCCTGCTGTACTCTTTCACCACTCTTTCTTCTGTTGGTCTGCTCGCTTAGCCAGCGGGGTGGCGTCATTCGAAGGCTAAAACAATGCGAACGCATTGTGACCAGCGATGTGTAACTACATCTGATGGACTGGTCGGTCACGTGATCACGTGATATACACACATATTATCCAAATTTAGAGAGTGGAGCGGGTAAAATGCAGGCGACATATGTTTTTTAGCTAGCTGAACCTCTGGTGTAATAATTACTCAACGAAGAGCACTTAACCTTGATTAAATGAAGGTTACACTGTCGCTTGGAATTTCCAAGTTAACTCACCGCAGATGGCAGTTGAAACTTTCAGCTTATCGAATTTCCCTATATTTTCGATATGGGAAAAAGTGTGTAACTTTTGATGCCAATAAATTGTTAATATTCTTGATTGAACACTGTCCACTTTTTCTTTTCTATACCTGCCACGCACTGCTTGAGGATTACAAACTTCCTATAGCTAGATCCCTGGATCTTATCTTTATATATATATATATATATATATGCATACATATATGTACATACCTACACATATATGCATATATACATGCATATATGGGTACAGGACGTCAAAAAAACGTGAGCAAAATGAAAACGAGAACGTAAAAAACAAAAACATGGAAAACGAACTTTTTTCGAATAACGAAAGAAACAAGTAGAGAAACGAGACAGGCAACATAAAGAACAATCCCTTCATCAGTTGTTCCCTATTTTATCTACTCCGCGTTTTCGAAGGTAGGGACAAGACGCGACTTCGTTAAAACAGTCGTTCCCGCAAAGAAAATTAAATAAAATTTGTGATTTGCAGAGGGTTAAATTGGTAACAAAAACAGGACATTAAGAACAAAACAGTAACAACAAACGGTAAGGGCTGTTAAGCCATAACGATATGAAGTGGAGAACGAACGCTGGAGAAACGAGCTTTGACAGGGGACAGTCAAATGTGTGTCTTGTCTCTTGTCTTTCCTATACATATATAGAGAGGGGGAGAGAGAACAAATAGTGAGGGATTATCAATACTTCATAAGCTCTCTGTTGGCACACCAAGCTAACAATATTAGATTAGTGAAGAACTCCAGGTAATCTTTTAGTAGGGTCCAAGGTTATGGTTCACTACAATTCTCTATCACTCTTATACATATACATATATACATACATACATACATACATACATACATACATACATACATACATACATATATATATATATATATATATATAATACAAAATGGGAAGTACACTTTATATATATATATATATATGTACGTATGTAGGTAAGTATGTATGTATGTACATGTATGTCTCTTCAATTTTTTAATTATCACAAATCTTCCACTGAGGAGGGAGCCGGTTTCCAGCAAAGATACAAAGCTCCATCAATGGGATGTAGTTAATAGAGACAAATTCACTTTTTGGAACTTGAAAAAAGTCTTGCATATTTTTACTGTTCCGCTCACAGATTGCACTTGTAATGTACGAATCAGTCGGCCAGTTTCTCTTTCTGAAAATCCCAGTTTATCCAGATTCTTCTTTAAGCATTTACTAACAAAACTTAGTGCTCCAATCATTATTGGTATGGATATGAATCCGTAGTCTGAACATAGAAGCTGGAGGTTTCGAACCAGTTATAAAGAGATATCCTCTTTTTGATTTTCAAAGGGATATTTAGATCTGCACGTGTATGTATGTATGTATATATGTATGTATGTATGTATGTATGTATGTATGTATGCATGTATGCATGTATGTATGTATGTATGTATGTATGTATGTATGTATGTATGTATGTATGTATGTATGTATATATGCATTATACCACGAATTTTTTTCAGTCTCCATCCATCAAATTCGCTCACAAGGCATTGATCGGCCCCGCGGCTATAGTTGAAGCCACTTGCCCAATTTACTGTGCAGTGGGACTGAACCTGAAGTCATGTAGCTTCAAAGCTGAGCCTATTTATTTATGCATTCATTTATTTTCATGCCGAGTTATATCACTCAAGAGCAGTAATAAGCAACTTGAAATATGCGATAATGTGTCGCATATTTCCTTCCATACATTAAAATTCATTACTTACTAGCTTAAAAGCTGCACTCCATGCAGACTTTTAAGTTCGCTCCTGCGGTGGGCTAATTGAGCCTGTGGCCCAAAATTTAAAGAGAGCTAAATAGCATGACTGCAATACGTCTATAATGATTATATGCCTCGATGGTGTTTGATCAGAGGTTAAGGACGGATGAGAATTAATTCTGTAATGCAATCATTCTATTGTTCCAGTCCCAAGTTGAATTCCAGCTGCTGGCCAATTTGTCCCAAAGTTCATACTTCGACGTAAGATTAACGAAGCGAATGTCATTTATCTGATTCGAAAAATGTAGACTGAGGTACAAGGGTCCCAGAAGGACAGAGAGAATTTCGCTTTTATTAATACAGAAGAGAAAAAAAAATATATGCATGGGGTTTTGACGAGTTGTGAGTGCTAGCTTGGCACACCAAGAGCGCTAACCATTTTTTTCGAGTCCGTGTGATAAAAAGGCATGTATTATTGGCAATGCAAGAAGCACGCCATATCACTTACTTTTTCTTCACGCAGACGTGGCAAATGTATCGGCTGTGGTAATAACTGTAATGGCTACAGGACTTGCATACACTTGACTGGCACAGTAAACATATCTGCTTTCGGTTGAAAATATAACCAAACGCTCGACAGCAAGATGGACAAAAATTATCGTTGAAATTCTTTTTCTGACAAAGTACTTTCTTCTGCTGTTCTTGGCTTGTAACTCCTTCTTCTATTTGTCTGGAAAACAGAAAGGAGAAAAGTAGGTTTTATTTATTCAAGTTTTAAATCATTTTATTACTGTTGTTGTTATTGCAGTGGATGGTTGTAAAGTAAGCGATATCCGGATAATCGATTAGGATTAATGTTGGTCAATGTACGACTTAATCAAATACAATAAACGAATAGAAATTTGAGACTGAAAAAGGAAAAGTTATTGAATTTTCTAGTTGGCGGAAATCTATAAATTCACAGGAAAGGAGTTCTAGCGATTGATTATTAAACAGAATGTTATTGTTACTTATTTCATCGACCCATCGCTATTCCTTACCGGAAATGAAAGAGCAGGTCGCCCTCTATAAGGATTGAACTTAAAATGCGAGAAGTAACCAAGGTATTTTGTTTGGTACTCGACTGATTCTGTCAATTTGCTGTCCATAATTGTTGATGAAATTAAACACATTGAGAGTGGTGGAGTAACTGAATTAGTAGAGCCGTAGTTATTTAGTCACATCTCCTTATGTTCCTTCCTATTCTGAGCTCATCAACGAAACATAGCTTTCACTGTTTATATTGATGTAATATTGAGAACTCTATGTGTTTGCTCAATTTGCAAAATAGCAGCTAACACCTTTCAAATACACCAAAATCCATAAAATATTATCTTTAAAAAATATGAGATAATATAGTTCTCCAAATACAAAAAGATGGGATATTTGCGGCTGGCATACCTTTGATCTACTATTGGTGTCTTGAGTCTAAATGATAAAAATGACAACAACAATGATGACAGCAACAACAACAACGAGACGTAATTGAGCTGTACAGAAACTGATGTTTGAATCGTTCAGCTAAAAATTGCAAAAAATAATTGGAAAATAAGAGAACAAAAGATTGGATTACGGAATGGGGAGATTAGTTATATCGCTTTACAGAAAGAACGTAAGGACATGAGAATGAGTGGAGTGCAAAATGAAAGAGAGCAGTGGTGCAAAAGAGAGAAATAAAAAATGTGCATTGATATATACATACATACATATACATACATACATACATACATACATACATACATAATACGTATATATATAGATATAGATATAGATATATCAAAATAAGCAACAAGGATATCCAGAGGTAATGCAGTACGATCGTTTCATGCGACTCCATTTAATTGAAAAATGCAAACATTACATCAATTTAAGATATAAATCAATCTTCAGCTGCATAAAAATATAGAATTTAGTTAAATTCGAAGGACTCATTTGTATAATTTTTTATCCAAAATCACGAAGAGGATAAGGAGATTGACCAGGAATATGTTTTACCAACAACATCACAGTTTTTTCAAAGAATTTTTTTCAAAAAAGACACTGCTTATCACTGATTATTTCTGTTATTTAGATTTATTAATGGGGCAGAGTTCAGTTTTAATTTATAGGCTAGTTTATCAAGTCTAAGAGAAGACAGAGTGTAGTATCATTTATGGACAGGGCAAAATAGATAGACAATTTAAGTGGCAAAGTCACATATCAAAATTTCTTTGAAGCAAAGCCAATTGATTCAGTAAGAATATACTTCAGACAAGATTTTAGCTGCTAATTTTGTGGACCAATGCTTATGGGACAGGGAGAATGATTTCATATAGTAGTAGTGCATTTAGATAGATAGATAGATAGATAGATAGATAGATAGATAGATAGATGGATAGATGGATAGATGGATGGATGGATGGATGGATGGATAGATAGATAGATAGATAGATAGATAGATAGATAGATAGATAGATAGATAGATAGATAGATAGATAGATAGATAGATGGATAGATGATAGATAGATAGATAGATGGATAGATAGGTAGATAGATAGATAGATAGATAGATAGATAGATAGATAGATAGGTAGGTACATAGATAGATAGATAGATAGATAGATAGATAGATAGATAGATAGATAGACAGACAGACAGACAGACAGACAGACAGACAGACAGATAGATAGATAGATAGATAGATAGATAGATAGATAGATAGATAGATAGATAGATAGATAGGGTAAGAGAGAGAGAATACACGAGCAGAGAGAGTTAGGGTTTGAGTAGCATGGAAGAGTAGATAGGATCCTTACTTGAGCCGTTTCTTTTCATTTTCCCGAAGTGCGAAATCTCGTTGTATCACTTCAAGGATCTTCTCCCGTTCATCATCGGTAAGTTCCGTATAGATAGCCCCCGGATTCCCTTCGCCCTTCATGGTTGTCTTTGTACAATATATCTTCAACAGTTACACTTGAATTCATTACCAACTAATGGAAAAGAAATATTTGCCTCTTTATTTTATTTTACCCCCACCAACTTTTTATTTATTGTTTTTCTTTCCCTTCTGAAACTGAAATAAAAAAATAAAAATCGCCCAAGAAGTAATTGTGGTTACTTCATCGTCTCAAGAGTTTGTCGTGTTCCCCTTCTCATTATCAGAACGTATATGGAAACCATACTTTGTGACATTTCTGTAGCACGGTTGTACAATATTCGGAATGGAGTTAGCTTCTAGATGAGAAGTCTGTTCCAAAGAATTTCGAAGTGAGTCAATGTCTTAGAGGCTCGTACATTTTTGCTGAGTTTTATCCAATTTGATTCAAAGCAGGGTAAAACTTGAAGAGAGGGCGAATACGTAACGAGTAAAAAATTTTCAGATTATAAGCTTCCAGAACAGGGAACACCAATACAAAACGTATTGAAGTAATCTGCAAAGATAAACAGAGAGAATGGTGATATGATAACATTAGATAACTGATCTTTTATTTTTAATAGCAACAGTCAAAATACATTCACTGTGTTTTCTTTTATCTTAAACTAGCAGTATCGCCCGGCGTTGCTCGGGTTTGTAAGGGAAATAACTATATAAGCATTTTTAGAGAGTTATAGCCAAAAAATAGCAAAAAAATGCATTAAAAATGGAAAAAAAATGATGGTAAATTTTTTTTTAAATCGTTGACTCATCGTAGACATTTTTAGAGAGTTATTTCCCTTATATAATAGCGAAAAAATGCATTAAAATGGAAAAAAATGATGGTAAATCTTTTTAAAATCGCAGACTCATCGTAGACGTGCGCTAATACCCAGAAGGGCTCGATATGAATCACGACTATAAGATACCCGGTTTTGGCTACACTGCACCGCAAAATGTGGGAGTAGTTAGGAATCTAAATCGTAGGAGACAGACACCACACAACTTCACTTTTATATATAAAGATATACATAGGCAGACATAAGAGAAAGAATACAACTTAAATATACCCCTACACAAATACAGATATAAGCACAATCACGCGCGCGCACACACACACAGACACAGTTATGGGTTTCTGTATTAGGTATGCGCGCGCGCGTGTTTATTATCAAAAAGTCGAAATTCTACTCTCAATCTAGGAAGAAACTCAGAGTAAACCGTCAACTGTTAATATAATCAACATCGTGGCAGTGTGGTAAGAAGCTTGCTTCCCAACCCCATAGTTCTGGGTTCAGTCCCACTGCGTGGCACCTTGGGCAAGTGCCTTCTTCTATAGCCTCGAGCCAACCAAAGCCTTGTAAGTGGATTTGGTAGATGGAAACTGAAAAAAGCCTGTCATATGTATGTATGTATGTATGTATGTATGTATGTATGTATGTATAACATTTAAAGATGTTTTTGTTACATGTTGTTATTGTTTTTGTTAAATAAAATTTGTTGAATAAAAGCTGCAATAATTATGCACCAACCTAATATTTCTCACAGACGCTGCGTATCTGTTGCGAATTCTGGATTCCTATGGGAAACCCAATCATAGCTATAGAGGAATAACTTTTATAACAATAACTGCAAAAGTTCTAACTCTGTACTGCTTAGCCGCATACATCCAGAATTCGAAAAGGTATTGAGAGAAAAAAATCAAAATGGCTTTCGAAGAGGACGATGAACAACAGTGTCAAATCTTAACCGTTCGCAGAATTCCTGAAGGCGTGAAAACTAAAAATTTAAATGATGCTCTATTATTCGTAGCTAGAAATTTTACTACTTAGGTAAGTAAATTTTTCTACACAGTTGAAAGATGTGTCAGATACTGTTTTGATTGCTCCATTTTGATTTAAGCATATGTATTCTGTTTTGCCTGAGTTAACATGGAGACCGATACTTTTTGCTGAATGTTCAAGAGTTATGGAGAAAGGTTATTAGATCGGAGAGAAGCACTAAATCAGCAACATAATCTGCATTTGTGATTTTTGTAGCAGGATATTTATAATCCCTTTATGAATATAGTGTGAAGCCATTGTCTTTAATGGTGTTGAGAGAAGTTCTAAGAACGTACTCCAAGCAAATGATGAAGATATAGGATGCTAAAGTGTCACTTTGTATGCAATAATTGTATGCAATAATTCCAGACAAATTTGTATCACCATTTGGTGATCGTACTATAGAATATGTGTTTTTGTAGGGCTTCATAATGACTTTTATTGTTTCATCTGCTATACGTAAGCTAGCAGTATTTCTTCCATTTTACTTCCATGAATCGAAATGAAGGCTTTAGAGAAATCAACGAATAATAGAACATCATTTAAACTAGTTTTCACACCTTCAGGAATTCTGCGAACAGTTAAGCTTTGACCGGTAGTTCATCGTCCTCTTCGAAAGCCATTTTGATTATTTTCTCAATACCTTTTCGAATTCTGGATGTATGCGGCTAAGCAGTACAGAGTTAGAACTTTTGCATTTATTGTTATAAAAGTTATTCCTCTATAGCTATGATTGGGTTTCCCATAGGAATCTAGAATTTGCAACAAATCAAATACGCACTGTCTGTGAGAAATATTGGGTTGGTGCATAATTATTGCGTTTTTTTTCAACAAATTTTATCCAACAAAAACAATAACAACATGTAACAAAAACATCTTTAAATGATTATTCTGGAGCATATTCACCATCTACTTCAATTACTGCTTCCCATTTGCTTGGCAGACGGCCAGAGCGTCGTTTAAAGATGTTTTTGTTAAATATTGTTATTGTTTTTGTTGAATAAAATTGGTAAAAAGCCGCAATAATTATGCACAAACCCAATAAAAATCTAAAGATACAACATTGAACATAACATACAAGACTTTCATTAAAGGACATAAAAAGGCTGAAGAGGAACAAAAAAATGTATATACACACACATACATGCACAAATATATACATACATACATGCACAAATGTATATATATATATATATATATATATATATATATATATATATATATATATATATATATATATATATAAGATCCAGACATCGAGGTGTAGGAAGAAAGTTAACTTCAAGCAATCCGTAGTAAATATAGAAAACAACTTTCAGGGACAATAGTGGTTTATTGAGACGGAAGGTTGTGGAATTTTTTTTTTCGTATCAAAGTACAATAAACTGAAAAAGTTCATTTTATATTTCACGGTATTCGACCAGGGTTGCTAGGTATCCGAATAAGAATACAAGAATTAAGGAACGGATTAGATAAGGTCTGGACTGCATATGTTTTTATAGCAAGCGGAACCTTGGAAGTGGTAAATATTCAAGCGTGCTGTATACCGTAGGCTACTCTTCAGGCTAAGGATATCTTGATTAAATTCTTATTAATCTTCCATGTGTTAACATGTACCTCCTTGCGACAATGTAAACTTTCATTTAATCAAGATATCCTTGGCCGAAAGAATGGCCTGTGGTATACACCTCGCTTGGATTTTTACCACATGTGAGGTGTTCCGCTCGCTACGAAACATATATAGCCCCGATCTTATCTACTCCATTCTTTAACTCTTGTGCGTTTATACATATATATATATATATATAATTAAATAAGGGTAGAAATTGATATTAATCAATTAAAACCAGTGGCCTATCATATTTTTAAAAATCCGAAGATTAAAAAATTTTTTACATACAACATTTAGAGGACTGACCACTAAAAATGGACAGCCTGTATGCTAGATATAGACGTCAAAATCGCCATTTTCCACGAAGAATGTGTTTTCAAGAAAAAATTCAGCAAAAAATCAAAGTGCAAAAATAAGCAAGATAAATGAAAATAAATTGTCTTGCTTATTTTTACACTTTGTTTTTTTGTTGAATTTTTTTCTTGAGAACACATTCTTCGTGGAAAATGGCGATTTTGACGTCTATATCTAGCATACAGGCTGTCCATTTTTAGTGGTCAGTCCTCTAAATTTTGTGTGTATATATATATATATACATATATATATACGTTTATCAATTCGTTTTGCAAGATTCCTGATGTGAAATCGTATGTTGTTCGGGATGGCCATTTATATATATATATGTGTGTGTGTGTGTGTGTATGGATGTATGGATGTATGTATGTATGTAATGTATGTATGTATGTAATGTATGTAATGTATGTATGTATGTATGTATGTATGTATATAATGTATGTATGTAATGTATGTAATGTATGTATGTATGTATGTAAGTATGTATGTATGTATGTATGTATTATGTATGTATGTATGTATGTATGTAATGTATGTATGTATGTATGTATGTATGTATGTAATGTATGTAATGTATGTATGTATGTATGTATGTATGTATGCATGTATGTATGCTTGCATGTATGTATGTATGTATATAATGTATGTATGTAATGTATGTATGTATGTATGTATGTATGCATGCATGCATGTATGTATATGGAGCAAGTGGGACAATAACACACACGAAAACGAAAAGTGTCGCTGAAGAGGTCACAGATGTGTGACGAAAGATTTCCGGATAATGGACATGAGTTAATATAATAAAACGAGAACAGTAATAAACGAGTGAAGCATATATATATATATATATATATATATATATATTATATATATATATATATATATATAGTGCATATGCATATTTGGCAAAAAAATGACCGTCCCAAAATACAGCAATATATATATATATAACTTCCGAGCGGTTGCTGGAATTCATTTAAAACTGAGTGGACAAGAGCAGCGTGTTGATAATGTGTATTACTCAAGAACACAATGCATCGCTTGGTCCGAGAATCAAAACTACGATCGATAGGGCAACATCCTAACCACTGGACCACGAACATTCACTAAACAGAGGGACAATATGAAGCGTAATGAAATATTTGACCCAACTCTCTGCTGTTTCTTCTCAGACACTCTTCCTCGTAAATGTAATGTTAAGCAAGAGAGTAAACTTTTAACTATTTTGTTTTGTGTTATAAATTGTTTTAAGACAGGGAATTGGTACACAAAACAATCAAAGATATATTTCTTTATTGGCCACGCAGGGCTAAACACAGAAGGGACAAAATACAAAGTAGGGGAAGAAAAGAAGGGGGAAAAGAAGAAAAAAAGGTGGGGGTGGCGAATTCCGATCAAAAGGGATCGGTAAAAAAGGAAGTGGGGTCGATCAAAACAGCTCGTGTATCACAGAAATGTCAATGTAAAAGGGGAAAACAGATTAGGTTTGTCCGTGGATAGAAAAGCCTACGGAAAAGACCACGGGAACCTTGGACAATAGTGTCCTGCAAAAAGAAAACACATTACAGTAAGTGGCTCTCTTTTTTTCCTTCGTCTTGCGATATTTGTTCTGAGTTCAAATCCATCCGAAACCAACTTTACTTCTTATCGTATTTTGGGTTCGATATAATGCATATGTGAATAACTGTGTCGTTGGTTACAAGTTTCTAGGAGACCAATCACTGATTCACTACATATAAAACGGCGAGAGGGACACGGGATTGTTTGTGTAATTCGGGTGAAATAAAACCTAACTTATTTTTCTTCAAAAGTATTGATTCATCGACTTTCACGTCAATGTTTCATTTTTCACAGATAGAGCAAGAAAGAAAAAAAGGATAAAAAGAAAGAAATACCAGCTACAAACTATAGTAGCTGGGAAAAACTAAAACTAAAAATGAAGACCAAACTACAACGGGTTCTACCTTTTAAAACTTGACTCTGATAGCAGTAACATATTCAACACCCTACTATTGTTATATAAGGGGTTATATAAGAGAGTTACACAAATGCCAGAACAGGGCGCCACTGCGTGGTGCCAAGGACTCCAAATTTGTCATCAAGATGTAGGACAAGATATTGTGATAGCCTGGGCTTCCGAGGCCCACAGCTCTTCAATATCCTCCCGAAGAACCTAAGAGACCTGCATGGGGTGGATGCAGATGTCTTTAAAATGAAACTGGATCTCTTCTTGTCAGGTGTCCCAGATGAACCAACTTCACGGCAGGAGGTGCAGATGAGGGCAGCTGCATCGAACTCTCATGCACCAAATGGCAGTTGCTAAAAAGCATTCGTGAAGTAAAATCATGTAGCAACACCAAATGGCGATGCCCCAGCATGGCCACAGCTCATGAGCTGAAACTAGATAAAATTTTTTTTTAAATAAATAAATAAAATAAAATAAAATATACAAGAATCAGTTCAAGTCTCAGCTATACAAAAATGGTTTCCACCATGTTACTGGAATCAGAAGAACCTTAAGAACTTCAGTGATATTTGCCTGTCACCGTGATTGTCTTGTATCTCATGAATATACGCACAGAAATATGCGCATTGTTGGCTGTGTGGTACCGGAATCAGACAGGAGACAAACAAGCTACAGCTGAGGTCTTCACTATTCTCAAGGTCTTCACAGTAATTAAAAGGTAAACGTTTTCAATTTTTGTGAGGTCTTCCGGCGTAACTTTTTGGACCCACAAAGTCTAAATCCTGCATTTATTCATTTATTTATTGTGTGTGTGTGTGTGTGTGTGTGTGTACGTGCATGCATGTGTGTCTGCGCATGTATGTCTGTGCATGCGCGCCCGCATACAGTTGTTCCTTGGTTTACATGGTACATGGTTTGCATGGTTTCACTTCAGCATAAATTTTGGTTTCGCTCGATTTTTTTTAATATGAAAAATACGATATAATTTCTAGCCTTGTGCCAAACTTTCAAATCAATATGAAAAGTACGATAACTTTTCCATCTTATCCATAAAGAGCTGCATATATTTCAAAGTGATTTTTCATTGGGGAATTAAGATTTTACTTCAAGCTGCTTAAATCGGAATGAAGCACATTAAACTTGGATGTCAAATGGTAAAATATTAAATTTTGCTTGAATGAGCAAGAAGTTAGGAGAAACAAGCAAAAATATGTTTGGTTACATTTATATGATGTTTGTTTCTTAAATGATGTGGAGATACACGATGGCATTTTCAAAATTATTTTACGAACATCATATATAAGTATCAACCAAATTCTGTTTAATTCTCGGTACTTATGGTTTCTTGTTTATTCAAGCAAAATTGAATTTCTAAAATGTTTTACCATTTTAGAAAGTTAATGTATTTCCGTTAGATTTACTCTGTCTGAACTAAATATTCAGTTGAAGTTAAGATATATTATATATATATATATATATGTATGCATATATATATATATATATCTATATATATAATATATATATATATATATATATATATATATATAGGTTAATCCAACAAGAAAACAAAAAGACAACAACGCAAGGACGTGGAACAAATAAAGTATTATATATATATATATATATATATATACACACTGCAATACATGTGGTGTATATGAAATGATACATACATACATATCTGTACATGTACACATATACAGACACACTTATATGTATAGATATACACACATCCATAAATGAATTGAAAAAGTTCAACTAATTGAGATTTTCCACGCAATTAATAAACAAAACTTCCCCTTAGATATATTTAATATCAGAAAGCAAGTAACCTAAATTTTTAGCTTATCTAAATTTTTAGGAAATTAAGGCGATGCAACTGGGAATGGATCTGATATTTAAAGCCAACTAAAAAACATATTTCGGTCTTTTTCAACCTCTTCAGGGAAACATTCTGCTTACGATGTAAGACTAAAAGGAATTCAGTATATATATATACGTACGTGAGTTATCTAAGAAACCATAAGTCAGGGAAAAATGTACTTGCATATCTGTCAATAGAGTGAATAATATAATAAACATAATAAGTATATATATATATATATAATATATATATATATATATAATATAATATATATATTATATATATTATATATCAGAGGTGTGGGATAAATATCCATCTGGTAAACATCCATTAATGTTATATTACCTGAAGAAATGAATCCATGAAGGTGATCTACCCGATGCCCATGGATACTACGGACTACACAGCAATCATCCAGGAATGGGATTGTGATCTTAAGAGACATATGATTTGTGGAAACGCGCGTCTAGCGATGCATTAAA
>NW_021824733.1:15000-22009 GCF_006345805.1 Octopus sinensis | reverse complement strand
AATTGTCTTGCATGAAATCGGTCCGTGGTACAAAAATGATTTGGAACATTTAAATATTGTTTTTGGTGTTCTTGGGGAAGTGGGTATTTTTACCTACTTCAATCTGAATTGTGAATCTTGCCATGAACGAACGTTTTTGCTTCTCATTATTCTGTACCGATGTCTTAAACTATGATTCGTGGGAAAATTATATTAAAATTTCTTTACTTCGTTTATTTTGAGCGTTTTATCTCCTTACAAGAAAACAATATGTGTTTAACATATGCATACCAAAATTATAATTTACGTAATATAAATACTTATAAATACGAACAAACAAGAATGGAATAACTACAGTTTAACAAAATACATTTGTTCTGTTACAGCTCAGTTTTTATTTCATACGCTCTACAGTGAACCACAATTCTAATGGCCGCCATATATTTCATTTTTTTCAGTAGTAGTACAACTTGGCATTTACACAAAGATATTTCTATATTTTGTTATTAATACTCACTTTTGTAAATTTAGTGCAATGTAATGATTTGTGGTGTATTTGATATTGTGTGGCTTACGTTCTCTCGTTGTTTTAACATTCTAAATGGGAGGAAGTGTTTTATCAATGATGTAACAGCCATATATGCTGACAGCTATTTTTTTATACTCGATCTGGAAGTGTATGCATTCATATATGCATATGCGTGTGCGTGTATGTCTGTGTGAGCGTTTGCGTGAGTGTGTACATATATTCCCACATATATACACATACATATACATATATATATGCATATAAAAGTATACATACATACATAATGTTATAAATATATATATTATACACACACACAACACATATATATATATATGTATATATGATATATGTGATATATGCGTGTGTTTGTATATATATATATATATATATATAGATATATATATATATATATATATTATGGTGACCGGTAAATTCCACCTCAGTAAATGCCACCACGGAAAATTCCACTAGGTAAATTTCACGTTAGGTAAATTCCACCACGGTATATTCCACCATAGTAAATTTCACCATAGGTAAAATTATTATTATTATTATTATTATTATTATTATTATTATTATTATTATTATTATCATCATCATTTTTTCTTTCTTCAAATTTTCTTCCGTTTCTCGCCGAGTGTTTTCCGTACACCTAGGGCAGAGAAGCTCATTGTATGCCTTCCCAGATTACACACGCAAATTTACAGGTAAAATATGCGTTTAAAAAATTAATAAATAAATAAATTCATGAATGGATGTTGTTTTCACAGCGATTATGCTCTTCTCAGTACATGAGCTGTTCCAGTTAACACTATTTTTTCACTTCCTGTAGGGATGATAAGCCTGGTATCATTTTCAAATAAGTTTCAGTAGCTTTTTTATCATTCCTAGAGATCCTACAATTACTGGTACTGTAGTCGCCTTGAGATGCCACATTTTTTCAATTTCTATTAGCAAGTCTTTATATTTACTGATCTTGTCAAATTCTTTCGCCGCTATATTGTAATCGCAAGGAATACTCATGTCAATAAACACACCTTTTTTGTCTTATCTTTTGTAATAATATCCGGTTTATTAGCTTTTATAGATTTGTCGGTATGTACGGGGAAGTCCCATAGAATCGACACATTTTCTCCCTCAGTCACAGATTCAGGATGATGTTTATACCATTTGTCAGCGGTTTTGATTTTATAATGCCGACGTATTGTCCAGTGTAAATATTGGCCGACTCTGTCATATCTTGCTTTATATTTTACAGGTGCTAAGACTCTACACCCTGAGATTAGGTGGTCTTATTATTATTATTATTATCATTATTATTCTATGTTTGACTTTTGCTTTATATATAATAATAATAATAATAATAATAATAATAATAATAATAATAATAATAATAATAATAATAAATTGTCTTAACTGGTACATCACACGTATTGAGAAGAGCATTGTTGATGTGAGAACTGTTGCTGCTCATGTATTTTAATTTAACTTAAAAAAAAAAAAACGAACTATTGAGTTTGGTTTAGTGGCCTACCAATGTATACTATGAGTTTCTTTGCCCTAGGAGTCGGGAAGACACTCGGCAAGAAATGGAAGCAAATTTGAAAGAAGAAAAAAAAGTAATAATAATAATAATAATAAGTCCACCTAATATCAGGGTGTAGAGTATTAGCACCTGTAGAATACAAAGCAAGACATGACAGAGTCGGCCAACATTTACATTTATTATTATTATTATTATTATTATTATTATTATTATTATTATTATTATTATGGGTTACGATATTATGGAAATAAAAAGGAATGCATAAAAAAGTATATCAATAATATCAATGAATACAAAAAATACGAGAGACAAAAAAATAATTAAGGGACAATCACACAAAGAAATGCACGGTGAATACTTTAAACACCTGAATGAGGGTCAGTCTCAAAAAGGGACTCATTGAAATTTATAAAACAAAGCAAATACTCAAGCATAGATAGAAAATAATACACAGTATTTACAAGAGAAGAGCAACCACTATGGGAGAAATAAAGGTATGTAGATATTGTAAAAAAAAAACAAAGGAAATATCGAATATATGGCAATATCACATGATCACGTGACCGACCAGTCCATCAGATGTAGTTACACATCGCTGGTCACAATGCGTTCGCATTGTTTTAGCCTTCGAATGACGCCACCCCGCTAAGAGTGGGAGAAAGAGTGGTGAAAGAGTACAGCAGGGATCACCACCACCCCCTGCCGTAGCGTCGTGGAGCTTTTAGGTGTTTTCGCTCAATAAACACTCACAACGCCCGGTCTGGGAATTGATACCGCGATCCTACGACCGCGAGTTCGCTGCCCTAACCACTGAGCCATTGCGCCTCCACATATGGCAATATAATGTGGGAAAATAGCACACACGAAATATAAAGAGAGACACGATGAGACAACCAAGGTAATGTTTGCGAATCTACTACAGCAATATAACATATCGAAGAACCAGAAAATCAGAAACGTTCAAATAGAAAAGGTAACAAGTGAAAATGCTAAGATTTTTGTAGATAGTCCAGTTATAACACCAAATCATATAGAAAACCCGATATTACAATATTTGACCACGAAAGAAAAACAATCGAAATTGGAATGGCATCGGACAAAAAAAATTGAACGAAGTCGAAATGATTAATTTCTATCTCACCTTCAGACTCTCTCTTTCTCTGTCTCTCTTCTTAAGACTTGAGAGAGAGAGAGAGACAAATTGAATAACATAGGTATTAACCCACGGCCTAGAGAAACTGACCTTGGTGATTATTAGCAAGAGCAACTTGTATTGGAAGTCTGTCCATGGGTGGAATTTACCATGGTGGAATATACCGTGTAGGAATTTACCTATGGTGAAATTTACCTAGAATCATATATATATGTGTGTGTGTGTGTGTGTGTGTGTGTGTGTGGTGTTGTGACCGGTGTGTAACGTTGGCGATTTTTTTCCTCTGTCTTCCCGTCTTCTGGATCTTTCTTCTATGTTTCCGACGAAGAGCTCCGCTCGAAACGTTAAACCCTCCTTCTTTCTTCTTTCTTGAGCGTCCAATAATACTATTTGTTCCACGTCCTCGCGTTATGGTGTTTTTTTTGTGCCTTTCTTGTTTGATAACTATGATATATATATTATATATATATATATATAATATATATATATATATATATATGCATGAATGTATGTATGTATGTATGTGTATGTATGTATGTATGTATGTATGTATGTATGTATGTATGTATGTATGTATGTATGAGCAGTGAGTATATCGCAATAGTAGGTACTTGATGAGATCGCTTGTGTGTAATTTACACGTAAGATCAATAAAGATATAAAAATGCAATTTTCTTCCATTTTCCCAAGTAAATTCATATCAAATAAAATTAATTAAATACAAATGCAAAAAAAGTTCAATAAGTTAATTTTAATTTATGATACATTTTATGCAGTTATTTTCTATTATACAATTTTATCATTTAGATATTATTGTTATTCCATTTAAATTCGCCAATCCTTGTATTAAACTATTTTTTGCACTTAATTTCAATGTTTTACTTAATTGTTTTATTACACAACAACTTAAAATACCTGCTCGATTTAAAATACCTGCTAAATTAAAAATACTTGCTCATGAAAAAATTTGTCAATGAACACAGCAGAAACCAATGCAAAAGTTATACTTCTTGATTTATAAATGCAGTTCAGTTGTTGATATTTTTCAGTTATTTTTATGAATAAATTGTCGGTATGAACTTAATGTTTTGCTGATTATAATACGGATGTACAACGGGGGAAAGTGTTTTCTTCAAAGTAAACTCATTTATAGATAAAAGAACTGGAACTGGAATACATTAACTGTGTTGGTGCAGTAGCAGTAAGAAAAAAATTACAGGATTAAATCATCAGGTAATGAATCTATTACATTCATCCACTGCATGGTTCATGGAGAGTCATATGCTTTGAAATAACTTCTTGGGGTGGTATGGAGATACAGTCAAAAATTATCAACCTCAAAAGTCACGCATTGAATGGTCCATCTTCTGTTCATAAATCTATAGCAGAATGTGAGATCTGAGTTCAGCAAACTTTCATTGCATCAGGAAGTGAAATTTTTGTCAAGAAGAGGAACTCTGGGGCAACTAGTAAACCTTCGAAATTAATGTAATATTGTACTTATCAAAACAAAAGTGCAAATTTTGTTGAATTGTTTCATTATAAGAATTAGCTTTACAAGTTATGCTATTTGTCGGAGATATTTGAGGAATTTAATGAATTTAATATGTCTCTATAATAGGAAAACACAAATATCTTCACATGAAGTGTTCAGAGGGAAAAAAAGATAAACCTATGGAAACATACTGTACAAAATGATAAATTTGAAATGCTTTCTTGTACTAATAATTTCGTTGTGAATCTAATGTGTCTTTTAACTCGTTCAAGCAGTTCATAACTGAGTATTTGCTATGAACAGAAAATCAATTCAGCAAATAATCTTCGAAGAGATATTGACAACGGTATAAATCAAATTCAGTCCAAATTCTATTCATTGTAGTAATGAAACAGGTGGAATATCTTTCTTTCAAGGCACAAGAAGACTTTACAAACTTGAATTTTTAAAATCAAACATCAAAGTTTTGTGGGGTTGAATGTGAAATCAAAATTATCAATACTGACTGAATTAGTGATGGCAGCTCTCCTACAGTTTCCTTCAACATTTATTTGAATCTGAATTTTCATCTTTCACCGTAATAAAGATAAAATACTGCTCAAAAGGTTGTTTCATCACTTTGTTTCTTATCTGCTAAGTTTTGGTATGTTGTTATTGTGTTCTTGTTTAATATGATAATCTACAGATTATATTTTTTATTAGCATCAGATTTTTATAGCGCCCAAGGAGAATCACAAGAACATTCCAATAAAAACACCAATCCGGTGTAAATGCAATGATATTGTATTATTTAAACAGAGGTGGACAAAGATATTATGCACCATTGTAGAGGTCAGCTACTCAGTGGATGTGAGTTCCTTGGCTAAAGTTGTGATAAAAGACATCTATGGTAAACTAATACGGAACTTACAACTCTAGTATCTGAGTTATAAATTTTCAGTTGTGCCCACCATCATAGTAAAAATGAGCTATGTAAATAGATTTGCATAAAAACCTGATAACACTCAGGTTTTCCCAGAAAGAACAAAAGAAACTTACATAGATCCTCCAAACCCAATCGACTAGTGGTACCGTGAAGATCTGTAAAACATTCGTAAAAATTCTCCATATGAATGTCCTGGAATGAACAATTGCATGTGTATATGGTATAAACCCACACATACATACATACAAATATACCTGTATAAAGTGCAATTAGATATACAAATACACGCATGAAGTAGAAAAAATATGAACACTCCTTATAAGATTGTAATTATATCCACACACACACCAAAGTACACCTACACGTTCAGGTTAAAGTGGTGATACATGGCCTAGTGGTTAGAGCAGCGGACTCGCGGTCGAGGGATCGCGGGTTCGAATCTCAGAACGGGCGATGTATGTGTTTATGAGCGAAACACCTGAGCTCCACGCGGCTCCGGCAGAAGGTAATGGCGAACTTCTGCTGACTCTTTCGCCACAACTTTCTCTCACTCTTTCCTCCTGCATCTTGCAGCTCACCTGCGACGGATCGGCGTCCCGTCTAGGTGGGGAACCTATACGCCAAGGAAACCGGGAAACCGGTCCTTATGAGCCAGGCATGGCTCGAGAAAAAACAAACAAACAAGGAATACCTACACGTGCACACAGTAACTCACACATTCACAAATCCTCGAAGTATCTTGATTTAAACGTAAAGTACTCGTTTTTTTAGTGACTGGTTTCATTTATGCCAAGAACTTAAATTCCCAAAACATACATCCTTATATGCATGCATACATACATACATACATACATACATACATACAGACAGACAGACAGACAGACAGACAGACAGACAGACAGGTATATATACATGCAGACATACACACATACATAAATATATAAATCGGCTTCAGTTATGCGAAAGACCTAAACCTCCAAAAGATACATTCATATACATATTCATACAGACATACACACGTACATACACATACATATATATATATATATATGCATACACATACATAAATACATACATACACACATACATAAATGCATAAATACATACACACACAAACATACACACACATACATACATACATACATACATACATACATACATACATACATACATACATAAATACATACATACATACATACATGGTGGCTGCCCCCTCGTTATCGAGTATGGCCATTGCACGAAGCTTAATCAATGTTGTTATCGTGCAATGCCTGCGCAAGAAGATTTTTTTTTAAGTGAGGAAAGGCTGTGCACTGAGTCAATCCCACTCACTAAGCAACAGTAGCCATAATCCGAAAAGAAGAACAAGTCAACATCATCGG
>NW_021824733.1:7500-10000 GCF_006345805.1 Octopus sinensis | reverse complement strand
AATCCAGAAAGGAGAAAGCTAATTCGAAGACTACAGATCCAATCCATCACTAGAACTGTAAAAATCTGTAAAACTTTCCAGAAGTTTATCGTTTAAATATATATGAGCATGTCTAGGTATGCAACTACATGTATGAGAATACATGCATAAAACATACAAATCGGCACATACATACATACATACATACATACATACACATACATACATACATACATACATACATACATACATACATACATACATACATACCCTGTTGTTGAAATTGCAATGAAGGAGCCTTGGATCTAGGTTAGCAACCGGTTCTTTATTGGCAAGAAATCATGAAATAAACAGAATATGATATACATACATACATATATAATCTGTGTTGGTATTCATTACAACATTAAACTAGAGGCTAAAGAGATCGCAATCACACACACAAAATAGATTATATACTAGACCACTGAGCTCATGGTCACCTCAAATTATACTCAAGTATCATACAAATAAATTTTATTAACAACCCTGAGTGCAAATTAACTAAGCCTGTAAAATCGGATTTTGATTAATTCGCAGGAAAATCATCTTGATCCCATAATTTTTTAAGTAGCATAATACATCAAAGATTTTTATGGAACATAGTTTGTCATTCATAAAATAGCTTTGTCGGCGTTCGATTTCCGAGGTGCCAGCATCGGACATACTTCCCCTCCGATCCGTCGTCGCGCCCCGTTTCCCGTCGGGCCGGTAGGCGCGCGGCGTCTGCAGGTCGCAGACGAGCGCCCCGCCACTACCGCCGGCTTCGCGGCCGGTCGGCGTCGGGATCCGCGCGCCTCTCTCGACCGGGCCCGTCGCTCCACGAACGAGATTTTTTCTTTATGTCCTCATTTTAAGAAATACATCTTTATGGAATTTTAAAATAGGCAATCAAACATATAATAAAACATCGAGGGGACAAACAAGGACAAAGGGATTAAGCCGATTACATCGACCCCAGCGCGTAACTGGTACTTAATTTATCGACCCCGAAAGGATGAAGGGCAAAGTCAACCTCGGCGGAATTTGAACTCAGAACGTAATAGCTTTGTGATATTTTTCGGTAAAGGATATCGGTTTTTCTGATAAAATCTTTTGCAATTCCCCATCTTCTTTATCATTTAGTCGTAAGAATATGTCTTGGAAAGTTTTATGGTTCGGCCATCCCCCACAAATGTGAGTAGAAGATTCTGGCATTTAATAGATAATCATTTTCCTAGAACCCATAGATACAGTAAAATCTTTAACAGACACACCATTAAAATTGCCTTTTCTTACCCCGCTCCCAAATGTTAAGACATATATCAATAAGCAACACACGACTAAAGCCTGCCCAGTATGCGTGTGGTGAGACAAATGTAAATATCCTTTAGGGCAGAAATGTTTATGAGGCAAAGGTGTCAGCAAACTATGACAATGGTCGAACAGAAATTAAGCGTTACATCGGAGCCGTAGAAAGAAATTTTAAATCCAGATATAACAACTATTTCCGACTTTTAAGCACCCTTATAAGAGGCATTCAACTACAGCTTCGGTTTTAATCTGGAAACTTAAAGACGTAGGGATCAACTACTACATCAAATAGAAAATCCTTTCCTAAACCAGACCCTATATTAACGGGTCCAAAAGATGTTCATTATGTTCTCTTGAAAAATCTCTTAACGTACTTGTGAACCTCCAACACGACGAACGCGCCGGTGGCGGCCGCTCGTGTCGCGGGCGGTCGTCTGCCGCCTCGTCGGCGTTCGATTTCCGGGGTGCCGGCATCGGACATACTTCCCCTCCGATCCGTCGTTGCGACCAGTTTTCCGTCCGGCCGGTAGGCGCGCGGCGTCCGCAGGTAGCAGACGAGCGCTCCGCCACTGCCGCCGACTTCGCGGCCGGTCGGCGTCGGGATCCGCGCGCCTCTCTCGACCGGGCCCGTCTCTCCACGAACGAGATTTTTTCTTTATGTCCTCATTTTAAGAAATACATCTTGATGGAATTTTAAAATAGGCCATCAGGCATATAATAAAACATCGATATCTTGTTTACGTCTTTTTTACTTTTGTTTGTTTGTTTCGTTGGCTATCTCCTATGTTTTTTTCTTGTCTTCTTTCTTATTAAGCATTCCTTTTTCAAACGTCATCTGCTTAAAAAGCAACTGACAAATGTTCTTGATCTCAACTTGAAAAATGACTAAATAAACTAATGTTTCGGCTGGGAAACCCTGAGTAGCTGTATTTCGTAAGACTTGTGGTTTTATTCTAACATTATCATTACTATCTTAGCTGATCGAGCGCTATTCTACTTAATGAAGTCTTACTACATAAAATAATTGTGTGCGTGCGTGCGCGCGTGCGTGCGCGCGTGTATGTATGTGTATGTGCGTTCGTATATACACAGACACAGACGAGAAAGTGAACAGAGACGTTAGTGTTACGAAATAAAAGAAAAAGTATGCAGTACCAGAAAATAGATTATAGAATTGAGCATAAAGCTA
>NW_021824733.1:0-2500 GCF_006345805.1 Octopus sinensis | reverse complement strand
ACTAGCCTCTTCCTCAAAGTTTCAGGTTTTGTGCCTATTGTAGAAAGGATTATTATTATCATTATTATATTATTATTATTGAAGGTGAGAGAGCAGTGCATGCCATCAAAGTGACACTGGTGTAAAATATACGAAGCCCAATATACCCATCAGAGACTACCCGTCTGATAAAGGTACACAGGCACATGCATCACAACCATATGTTCGCGACATGGTGATCTCTTATCAAGATAAACACACATTACCTGCAGGTGGGCACATTAGAATTTTCTTTCAGGTTGATTAGCCCATCCCTCAAAAGGTCCCTGAATAAGGGTTGTTTAAGGATGTTGAAAGAACCCACCCATGTTTCCAGAGGTGAATTATTCAAAACCCCAAAGAATCCCTCTCAACACATGGCTATGATGCTCCCCCCTACTTCTGCTCGTGATCAGAGATGCACATATCGTAGCCACTAAGGGACATGCTCAACTGGTTAAGGTCAAACCACTGACAAGCAAATCTGTGGTATTGAGCAGAATTTTGCTGTAGCCCCATCTTTTATACCAAGACAAAACAAGTACATGATAACACTTCCAATCAGTTAAGATCAGAACCATGAGAGCCAACTGCCTGGTACTAGCATCAGGGCATTTATTATTATTATTATTTTATTATTATTATTATTATTACCATCATCACCATCATCATCAAGGCGGCGGGCTGGCGGAATCGTTAGCACGCCGGGAAAATACTTAGTGGTATTTCATCCATCTTTACGTTGGTCTGAGTTCAAATTCTGCCGGGGTCGACTTTGCTTTTCGTCCTTTTGGGGTCGATAAAATAGGCCACCAGTTACGCACTGGGGTCGATATAATCGACTAGCCTCCCCCACAAAGTTTCAGGCCTTGTGCCTATAGTAGAAAGGATTATTATTATTATTATTATTATTTTTATTATTATTATTATTATTATTGTCATTATTATTATTATTGTCATTATTATTATTATTGTCATTATTATTATTATAATTATTATTATTATTATTTTTATTATTATTATTATTATTATTACCATTATTATTATTATCATTATTATTATTACTATTATCATTATTATCATTATTATCATTATTATTATCATAATTATTATTATTATCATTATTATTATTATTATTATTATTATTATTATTATTATTATTATTATTTTCATTATCATTATTATTATTCGAATTTGACTGCTACTCTGAACAGGTTGTTTTACAAGGTCGAGGTTCCCCCCGTTGACTCATAAATATTAATTATTCTTCATGTTATTTTAGTTCCTTGTTTGTCTTTATCGAGAAGACGTATGATTATAGTGTGCATATAAGTCACCTGTAGTATATTGATGTTACTGTGCAGCTGGTTGGATTTGCTGAAAATAGCGCATTGATCATGTCCGATACTAACAAGAAGCAAACAGACGCCGGAGAAAAGGAATGGTTAATAATACTGTTTCGTTTCTTCTGTCCATTTCTCTTTTCGTCTGTATACATTTGTCTGACTGTCTCCCTGTGCCCACTTCTCTCTCCCTCCATCTCTTTCTCTTTCTCTCCCCCCTCTCTCTCTCTCTCTGTCTCTTTTTCACTCTGCTTACGTTTATACGTTTATATGTACACTTCGCCTTTCTTTGTAATAAATACATATTCATGTAAAGAAATTTATTGTATCCCGATGTCTCAAACATATTTCTTATTTGTCTTGTTTTACCTTTGGCAATCATTTCATTAATGAACGAGGAGTGTTCAAAAAAGAGACTGGAGTGTTTCTTCCGTATATCTGTGTGTGTCTGTGTGTGTGTCTCTGTGTGTGTGTGTGTGTGTGTGTGTGTGTGTGTGTGTGATGTGTGTGTGTGTGTGTGTGCGCGCGCGCGTGTGTGTGTGTGTGTGTGTGCACTTATATCAATTTTATGCACCACAACTTTGCTGGAGAAAGGAATACATTTCCTGTAATTCTCTGAACACCTACAGCAGAAGCAAATTTATAGAATCTTCTAGCAAGTTGTGATCTGGTCGAATAATGTGATCAAGTTCCCGTCCTCAGTTGGAATAACTTTATTTCTGCGCGTACGTTGTACAACCGGAACGAAGTCAAGACAGACAACTAATAATTTTATATCAAGACATATACAAACTACACACATATATATAAACAACAGACACAGATATGTCATGGTGATGATGGTGATGGTTGTGATGATCATTATCATTATCGTCAACATCTTGCGCTTCAAATGTTCCCGGCTACACACCAACCTTAATATTCGTGCCGTTTTGAAGAACATTAGCCAAATTAGCTGAGTCGATTTTCAAGAAGTTGTAAAATAAATTCCGACAGTCTTTTTCGAGATAAGAAATTCTGTCCCTTTGTTTATATTCTAACGTCTCCACATCCTTAAATGACATTGACCCACTGACAAGTTTCTTAATATCGAAATATGTGACAATTATTCGGTAGCCATGATAAACTCAGAGTTCGAT
>NW_021824732.1:0-17914 GCF_006345805.1 Octopus sinensis | reverse complement strand
CAAATACATATCCATACTGTAAATCCTCGAGTATAGTCCACCCTTGAGTATAATACGCAGGGGATTTTTAGGGGGTTGTACCTCTGAAAAACCTAAACCTTGTGTATAATACGCACCCCTTTTCTAACTTGAGTCGTGTGTAATTAAACTAGCAGCACCTAGTCGAACAAACACTTCCGCGCATGCGTAATACAATAATGGTGATGTTCTTAACTGTTATATGGGAATGTAAATATGTTTGTAAATTGTTTTTGTTACATGTTATTCCGTGTTCTGAATACTTTTATTTTAATAAATGTTGCTTACTGCAAGTTATGGATGATCCTTTTATGACTTCATTGCTTTCAGGCTTAGCTTAAGGTATTTTCGCGCCCGACATAACAAAATGCGTCTGAATAAACATTGCCGAAGAGCAAATAGAAGCTCGGACATTGCTTAGAAAATATTTTTCATTTTTAACCTCGTATATAGTACGCATTACGGATTTTGACCGTTAAATTTTGGGGAAAAAATGCGAATTATACTCGAAGATTTACGGTATTTCTACTGCAAATCTAATTACGCGAACAAAAATTTAGTATTGAGTGCGGTTGAACTGTAAAATTTCTAGTGCCTTGATTATTTGACTGCGTAATTAAATTCCATAGTCATTCCCATAATGATGTTAATTATGCACCAGTAAGACAATTGATATTTTTTGCTTCTGTAATACTTTTTCAGTTATTCCTGTAGATACGGTTTTCCTATTCACCAGTAGAAGCATTTGATTTTCGCTTTGGAAAGAGACATTCAATGAAATATGTGAAAAAAACCCCAAATAATTAAGAAATTGCTTTTATTAAATGTGTCACCGAGAGTATCTCTGCTTCTCTCTGCAAACGGAGAGGCTTTTTTTTCAAAACCCTTAGGTAAAATCATTTTCTGCAGTTGATGGTAATAATATTTTGAGCGGATGCAGCCACTTTTCACGTCCAAAGCGTTAATCTTTAGCGGACTCCCCTCGAATCGGACTTTATATGTTTCTTATATACGTTTGAGGCGGCGAGCTGGCAGAATCGTTAGCACGCAAGGCGAAATGCTTTGCGGTATTTCGTCTGCCGTTACGTTCTGAGTTTAAATTCCGCCGAGGTCGACTTTGCCTTTCATCCTTTCGGGGTCGATTAAATAAGTACCAGCTACGCACTGGGGTCGATACAATCGACTTAATCCGTTTGTCTGTCCTTGTTTGTCCCCTCTGTGTTTAGCCCATTGAGGGTAGTAAAGAAATAGGTATTTCGTCTGCCGTTACGTTCTGAGTTCAAATTCCGCCGAGGTCGACTTTGCCTTCATCCTTTCGGGGTCGATTAAATAAGTACCAGCTACGCACTGGGGTCGATACAATCGACTAATCCGTTTGTCTGTCCTTGTTTGTCCCCTCTGTTTAGCCCATTGAGGGTAGTAAAGAAATAGGTATTTCGTCTGCCGTTACGTTCTGAGTTCAAATTCCGCCGAGGTCGACTTTGCCTTTCATCCTTTCGGGGTCGATTAAATAAGTACCAGCTACGCACTGGGGTCGATACAATCGACTTAATCCGTTTGTCTGTCCTTGTTTGTCCCCTCTGTGTTTAGCCCATTGAGGGTAGTAAAGAAATAGGTATTTCGTCTGCCGTTACGTTCTGAGTTCAAATTCCGCCGAGGTCGACTTTGCCTTTCATCCTTTAGGGGTCGATTAAATAAGTACCAGCTACGCACTGGGGTCGATACAATCGACTTAATCCGTTTGTCTGTCCTTGTTTGTCCCCTCTGTGTTTAGCCCATGAGGGTAGTAAAGAAATAGGTATTTCGTCTGCCGTTACGTCTGAGTTCAAATTCCGCCGAGGTCGACTTTGCCTTTCATCCTTTCGGGGTCGATTAAATAAGTACCAGCTACGCACTGGGTCGATACAATCGACTTAATCCGTTTGTCTGTCCTTGTTTGTCCCCTCTGTGTTTAGCCCATTGAGGGTAGTAAAGAAATAGGTATTTCGTCTGCCGTTACGTTCTGAGTTCAAATTCCGCCGAGGTCGACTTTGCCTTTCATCCTTTCGGGGTCGATTAAATAAGTACCAGCTACGCACTGGGGTCGATACAATCGACTTAATCCGTTTGTCTGTCCTTGTTTGTCCCCTCTGTGTTTAGCCCATTGAGGGTAGTAAAGAAATAGGTATTTCGTCTGCCGTTACGTTCTGAGTTCAAATTCCGCCGAGGTCGACTTTGCCTTTCATCCTTTCGGGGTCGATTAAATAAGTACCAGCTACGCACTGGGGTCGATACAATCGACTTAATCCGTTTGTCTGTCCTTGTTTGTCCCCTCTGTGTTTAGCCCATTGAGGGTAGTAAAGAAATAGGTATTTCGTCTGCCGTTACGTTCTGAGTTCAAATTCCGCCGAGGTCGACTTTGCCTTTCATCCTTTCGGGGTCGATTAAATAAGTACCAGCTACGCACTGGGGTCGATACAATCGACTTAATCCGTTTGTGGTCCTTGTTTGTCCCCTCTGTGTTTAGCCCATTGAGGGTAGTAAAGAAATAGTATTTCGTCTGCCGTTACGTTCTGAGTTCAAATTCCGCCGAGGTCGACTTTGCCTTTCATCCTTTCGGGGTCGATTAAATAAGTACCAGCTACGCACTGGGGTCGATACAATCGACTTAATCCGTTTGTCTCCTTGTTGTCCCCTCTGTGTTTAGCCCATTGAGGGTAGTAAAGAAATAGGTATTTCGTCTGCCGTTACGTTCTGAGTTCAATTCCGCCGAGGTCGACTTTGCCTTTCATCCTTTCGGGGTCGATTAAATAAGTACCAGCTACGCACTGGGGTCGATACAATCGACTTAATCCGTTTGTCTGTCCTTGTTTGTCCCCTCTGTGTTTAGCCCATTGAGGGTAAGTAAAAGAAATAGGTATTTCGTCTGCCGTTACGTTCTGAGTTCAAATTCCGCCGAGGTCGACTTTGCCTTTCATCCTTTCGGGGTCGATTAAATAAGTACAGCTACGCACTGGGTCGATACAATCGACTTAATCCGTTTGTTCTGTCCTTGTTTGTCCCCTCTGTGTTAGCCCATTGAGGGTAGTAAAGAAATAGGTATTTCGTCTGCCGTTACGTTCTGAGTTCAAATTCCGCCGAGGTCGACTTTGCCTTTCATCCTTTCGGTGTCGATAAATAAAGTACCAGTTTCGCACTGGGGTTAATGTAATCGACTTAATCCCTTTGTTTGTCCTTGTTTGTCCCCTCTATGTTTAGCATGTTGTGGGTTGTAAAGAAATATATATGTTTCTTATATATGTTTCTGTAACTGTACTAATACCTACAAAAACAAACTTATCGATGACAAAAAGAATAATCACAATTAAAAAGAAAAACGAAAAATTTTATTATGTTCTCTGATAAAACAAATAACGTTTATGAAGTGGAAGATAACATCTATAAGCAATTATTTAATAATATTTTCTATAATTACAAAATGACTGCAGTTAACATACAATAATGGAAACAGTGAGGCAGAAATTTGAACCAAATTAGATAATTGGCAAGATTATCTAGGCGAGACTGTCTAGGCACGAATTTGAACCGAATAAAAAAGTAGATAACACACTCTAGGCGAGTCTATTTCGTACATTACGCTTAAGGGCCACAAGGAATTTTGCCCCGACAATAAAATGCTTAATTAACCTCGCAAAATGTGAAACATGATTAATTCGCAAGATTATCTTAAGCGATATGAATAATTGCTTCTCACATAAGATCAATGCCTGAAATTTGGGAGAGTGGGTTAATCAAGAACATTGGCTCAAGTTTTTTTTACTGGTATTTTATTTTATCGACCTCCAAAGAACGAAATGTAAAGTTGGCTCCGGTGGGATTTCAACTGAAAACGTCGATAACATCCTTCCGGAGTAGTTATCGTCTCCGGAAGGATGAAAGGCAATGTTGACCTCAGCAGAATTTGAACGCAGAACATAGAGAAGGCCGTAATGCCGCTAAGCAATTTGTCCGGCGTGTTAATGGTTCTGCCAGCTCGCCGCCTTCATCATTTTCAACGAAAGTTCCAAATTTTGACACAAGCCCGGCAATTGTAGGGGGAGGCTGGTCGAGTACATCGACCTCAGTACTCAACTGGTATTTATTTTATCGACACCTTAAGGGATATAAAGCAAAGCCGAAGTCGTCGGTTTTTGATCTTAAAACGTAATGGCTGAAGAAATGAAATTAAGCATTTTTTTCCCGTTGTGCTAACAATTCTTCTCGCTCACTGCTTTAATAATATTTTTATTATCATTAACAACAACAACAGCCGCAACAGCAACAACAACAACAGTAACAGCAACAACAACAACAGCCACAACAACAACAACAACAACAATAGCCAGTCTCATTGCTTTACCGTTTCCATGTTTTAATCTACCTCCTACTTCTCTCGTCTCTCACCTCCACCTCCCACGGTTTCTTTTAAGCTATTTCTCCCCCTTTTTTTCCCCGAGTAAATCTCTTCGTCTTCTTCTCCCTTCTCGCCTGCTATTCTCCATTCCTTTCTCGACGTCAAATATCTATTAACTTCCTCCTAACTATTATATGTGCTCAGCCAGCGTTAACATATTTAATGCAAGCAGTATATGTATTTCCAGTTAGCTTTTTAATGCTCGTTGCATTAAACGTGTTAACAAAACTTTATTGGTTTTTCATGATGATGGCATCTCCGAATTTTTATTCTCTGAACAATTCTGTGTTCCTATTCCCACCAATGTACAATATTCTACATTTATTTAGCTAATCTTTCACCACTATTTCGGCGAAGTACGGTGAAGTCTATGTCTCGGTGATGAGGATAAAATATGGGTAGAAACATATTCAAAGTTATCACTCATAGTTATCGAAAGTAATAACCATTATTATTACTTTTACTTTAATCATGAAAAGGCGGTGAGATGGCTGAGTGGTTAGCACGCCGGGCAAAATGTTTACCGGCATTTCGTCCGTCATTATATTATGAGATCAAATCCCGCCGAAGTCGACTTTGTCTTTCATACTTTCGGGGTCCATAAATTAAGAACCAGTGAAACACTGGGGTCGATGTAATCGACTAGTCCCCTCCTCATAAATTTCAGGCCTTGTGACAATAGTAGAAAGGATTATTTTTACTTTAATCATAAAAAGACGGGGAGATGGCTGAGTTTTTAGCACACCGGGTAAAATGCTTTAATGGCATTTCGCCCGTCGTCACGTTCTGAGTTCAAATTTCGCTGATGTTGACATTGTCTTTCATCCTTTCGGGGTCGATAAAATAAGTACCAGATGAATACTGGGGTCGATGTAATCGACATACTCTTTCTTCCGAAAATGCTGACCTTGTGCCAAAGTTTGAAATCATTATTAACATTAATTTAATCATAAAAAGGCGGCGAGCTGGCAGTATCGTTACCATGTCGGACAAAATGCTTAGCGGTTCTTTACGTTCTGAGTTCAAATTCCGCGGAGGTTGACTTTGCCTTTCATCCCTTGAGGTGTCGATAAAATAAATGCTAGTCAAGTCCTGGTGTCGGTGTAATCGACTTACCCCTTGCCTCAAAAAGTTCTGGTTCTGTGCCAAAATTCGAAACCAGGCGGCGAGCTGCCAGAATCGTCAGCACGCCGGACTAATGCTTGACAGCATTTCATCTGTCTTTAAGCTGTGTTCAAATGCCTCCGACGTCGACTTTGCCCTTCGTTCTTTTGGAGTCGATAAAATAAGTACCACTCAGTCACTGGGGTCAACGTAATCAACTAGACTCCGTCCTCCCTGCAAAATTTCAGACCTTCTGTCTATAGGACAAAGGATTATCATTATTACTTTAATCATAAAAAAAGCGGTGAGGTGGCAGAATTGTTAGCACGCATTTTCAATTTCATTTCCTCTACAGCCCTCCATATATATATATATGAATAGAAATATTAACATTTCTAAATCTCTCTAAAGGAGACTACGTCACCGGTACTGGATATTAATACTTATCGCCAAGCTAATATGGCCGTCCAGGAAAATAGGACGAATGCTACCGTTGATTAGCTCCAAGAGCCCATCGCCTCTAGCTAGCTATGTGACACACAAACCTGTGTCCATTATAACCTTCGAACAGGAGAAGTCAACAGCTTCCCCTTCATGGTTTGAAAACCACAGACTAGTTTCGGAGTAGTTGCCCCTTATGAATGTGGAGTAGCCGAACCCAACAGGTGTCGCTGCTGACCGTCTGTTCGAAGGATTATTTACCTAAATTCAGTGGAATACACCCATTGGTTTTCTAAAATAGAAATATTAGCATTTCTAAATCTCTCTAAAAGAGACTAAGACAGCGGTACTGGATATTAATAATTATCGCCAAGCTAACATGGCAGTCTAGGAAAATAGGACGAATGCTGCCGTTGATTAGCTCCAAGACGCCATCGCCTCTAGCAAGCTATGTGACACATTGATAAGCTACTCCACATTGATAAGGGGCAACTACCCCGAAACTAGTCTGTTGAATGTCAAACCAGCAAGGTGAAACTGCCGACCTTCCCTGTTCGAAGGTTATAATGGTCACAGCAGTCAGAGAGCGCAAACCTTCACAAAGGCAACACCAACGTCCTTTCAACGATTAGCCAGAGATGATTTTTAAAATGAGAGTATCTGAAATAAACTCGACTGCTCTCACAAACAAGAATACTAAAAATGAACCCGACCGCTCTCAAAAATTAAGTAAAAAAAAAGAAGAAGAATCCAGAATCCTTGTCCGGTACCGGATCGATCCCCAAATCTAGTCAGTTCGTGCAAGTCACGAGGCCAAACATTCCTGAAAGTTTCATCTGAATCTATCCACGAATAAACAAACACAACAGAAAACAATGATAGTAATAATATAATAAAATATAATAAAAATAATAATAATAATAATAATAATAATGATAATATAATAATAATAAATGCCCTGATGCAGTACCAGGCAGTGGCTCTCATGGCTTCTGATCTTAACTGATGGAAGTGTCATCATGTACATTGTTTTGTCTTGGTATAAAAGAGGGCTACAGCAATATTCTGCTCAATACCACAGATTTGCTTGTCAGTTTTGACCTTAACCAGTTGAGCATGTCCTTAGTGGCTGGCGATATGTGCATCTCTGATCACGAGCAGAAGTAGTGGGGAGCATCATAGCCATGTGGAGAGGGATTCTTTGGGGTTTGAATAATTCACCTCTGGAAACATGGGGTGGTTCTTTCAACATCCTTAAACAACCCTTATTCAGGGACCTTTTGAGGCGGGATGGGCTACTCAACCTGAAGAAAATTCTAACTGGGTCCCACTGCAAGGTCATGTGCTGTTTATCGTGATATGAGATCACCATGTCGCGCACATATGGTTGTGATGCATGTGCCTGGTGTACCTTATCAGACGGGTAGTCATGATGGGTATATTGGGCTTCGTATATTTTACCCCAGTGTCACTTTGATGGCATGCACGGCTCTCTCACTCAATAATAATAATAATAATAATAATAATAATAATTAATAATAATAAAATAATAATATATAATAAAATAATAATAATAATAATGATAATAATAAAATGCCTGATGTAGTACCAGGCAGTGGCTCTCATGGCTTCTGATCTTGATTGGAAAGTGTTATCATGTACATTGTTTTGTCTGGTATAAAAGATGGGCTACAGCAATATTCTGCTCAATACCACAGATTTGCTTGTCAGTTGTTTGACCTTAACCAGTTGAGCATGTCCCTTAGTGGCGACATATGTGCATCTCTGATCACGAGCAGAAGTAGTGGGGGAGCATCATAGCCATGTGTTGAGAGGGATTCTTTGGGGTTTGGATAATTCACCTTTGGAAACATGGGTGGTTCTTTCAACATCCTTAAACAATCCTTATTCAGGGACCTTTTGAGCGAGATGGGTTACTCGATCAGAAGAAAGTTCTAACTGGGCCTCACCTGCAAGGTCATGTGCTGTTCATCTTGATATGAGATCACCATGTCGCGCACATATAGTTGTGATGCATGTGCCTAGAGTACCCTTATCAGACGGGTAGTCATGATGAGTATACTGTGCTTCGTATATTTTACCCCAGTGTCACTTTGATGGCATGCACTGCTCTCTCATACAATAATAATAATAATAATAATAATAATAATAATAATAATAATAATAATAATATTAATAATTCCTTCTACTATAGGCACAAGACCTAAAATTTTGAGGGAGGAGCTAATCGCTACAGCGATCCCTGTGCTCGACTGGTGCTTAACAATTATAGTGGTAGCAAAATATTCGGGATTATACTAGTGACGGTGATTGTTGGGGTAGTAGTAGTAGTGAGGTACCCAAGGGTAGCAGTGGTCGTTGTTGCGGTGTTAGTAGTAGTAGTAGTAGTGGTAGTAGTAAAGGTAGTGATGATAGTAATTAACGTGGTAATAGCGGTGACAGTGTTGGTAAGTGATTGTAGTGTTAGTGGTAGTAGTGGTCATAATGTCGCTAGTGACTGTAAGAGGATAACCGGATGATGGTGGGGATGCGGTCGAGATGGTAATGTTGGTGGTCTGAGTGGTTACTAGGTGGGTAGGGTTACGGTGGCAGTGGTAGGAGTGATGGTACTGGTGAAGGTAGTGGTGTTAGTGGTGGTGGTGGTGATAGTGGTGGCATGGTGGTAGAGGTTGTGATGCTGGTGGTGATAGTAGACGTGATGTTATTGGTGGTGGTTACGACGATGATGTTCTTGGCGTTGTTGCAGTTGTGGTTGTAGTCGTTGCTTGCACTTCTTGCGATAGTGGCGGTGTTAGGGTTGGTAGTGGTTGTGGTGGTGGTGATGATAGCAGGGTTGATAAATTAGTAATTATCAATGTTTCTTTCAAATTATTCACATCTTTTTTTTTTTTTTACAGAGTTGAGAAGAAAGCGAAAGAGATAGGGGAAGAAAGATAGGTATGAGATAGATCATCATCACCGTCATCATTACCATCATCATCATCATCATCATCATCATCATCATCATCATCATCATCATCCTCACCACAACCACCACCACCACCATTATCATCACCACCTTCATCGTCATTACTACTACCACCACACCACCACTATCATCATCATCATCATCATCATCATCATCATCATCATCGTCACCACCACCACCATTATCATCACGACCTCCATCGTCATTACCACCACCAAACCACCACTATCATCATCATCATCCTCATCATCATCACCCCCCACCACTAACCCCACCACCTCCACCACCTCCACCACCTCCACCACCACTATTATCATTATCATCATCGTCGTTGTTGTCGTCGTCTTCGGCTTTGCACTCATCGGGGACGTCATGTACAAAAACCACCATCACAACCAGGGCCAGCAGCAGCAGCAGCACCACCACCACTACCACCACCACCACCACCACCATCACCACCATCACCTCCACCTCCACTACCACTATCGCTCACCTTTACCACAACCATTACCTTTATCACTCCCCCCATGACCTCCCCCCGACAACAACACCAACAATAACGACAGCAACCACACCAACATGCAACAAAGACAACAAACGCCATAAGAAAAACCAACAATGACAGCAACAACGATAGCAACAACGACACTAGTAGCAACAACAACAACAGCAACAACGACACTAGTAGCAACAACAACAACAGCAACAACGACACTAGTAGCAACAACAACAACAGCAACAACAACAACAACAATGGTAAAACGTCCATGGCATAAAATAAAGCACAAAGAATCAGAAATGGAAGAATTTATTTCTCACAAATCGTGATTAAGACTATTCGCATCACAGTTATTCCAGCCCACTCACCTTTTCCACCCGAGATACACCGCCATTATTCGGAGAATGAGAGGAATGTGAAGGAATTTGATAGAGTGAAAGGGAGGACTGGTAGTGAGAGAGAAGGAGAGAAATGGGTGGAAAGAGAGAGAGAGAGAGAGAGAGAGAGAGAGAGAAGAATGAGAAATAAAGAGAATGAGTGAGAGGAAAGGCGAAAGAAAAAGAGGGAGATTATCACGAAAACTGATACATACATACATACATACATACATACATACATACATACATACATACATACATATATATATGTATATATATATATATATATATATATACACATACACTCATGGAAAGAGAGATAGAGAGTGAGAGGGAGAGAGACTATGAAAAGAAACGATATATATATATGTATATATGTATATATATATATGCACATATATATGTATATATGTTTGTATATATATGTATATATACATATATAAGTACGTACACACACGTATATATGCATATTTATGTTTATATATGTATGTGAGTGTGTATACCTACACACACACATATATATATATATACACACATACATATATGTATACATGCAAGTCATACACACACGCACACGCACATGCACTCACAGATATATATATATATATATATATATGACGAGAGGGAGAGAGAGAGAAAGAGAGAGAGAGAGAGAGAGAGGGGGGAGAGAGACTGAAGGTAGGACAACATGCAAAAGAGGTAACGTGTGGAAAAGATAACAAAGGAAGGAAGGAAGGAATAAAATGAAACAAACAAAACAAACTAAAAAAGAAAAAAAAAAACTAAACAAAAAAAATAATAAGACAACGAAGTAAAATTAAGAGAAGATAGAAAGATATGGGGGCGGTTACGGTTAGAATTAGGAGGAGGCGGATGAGGAGGAGGAAATGATAGTGGGCTGGGTATCTGTAATCTCACTAAATTGATGCTTCGTACCAGAATGAAATAAAGTATCCATCTTTGGCACTAACACCTCTTTCATTAGCTTTCACCCTGCTGTTGATATTTCAGCTGTGCTACTACTACCACTACTACTACTACTACTACTACTACTACTACTACTACTACTACTACTACTACTACTACCATCAACGCCACCAGCACCACCACCGCCACCGCCATCACCACCACCACCACCACCACCACACCACCACTACTACTACTACTACTACTACTACTACTACTACTACTAGCAGTCGTTGTCAATGTTCTTGTTGTAGTTGTTGTGGTAGTAGTTGTAGTGTTAGTGTTTATGATGATTTTTTTTGCTGATTAAGGTGTGTCACCTGTTGAAGCTCGAGAGGTGTGAGGCATTCGGCGGTGTTTTGCGTTACGCCATAGACAAATAATACAGTTATGTCAAATGCCATACGACATAAGTTCTTGATTAATTAAAATTGTCTCCGCCTCTAGAGAACGTATCATGTCGTAATTACCAAATGGTAATTAAGGAGAGCTCCTCTCGAGAAGGGGAAATAACTTTAAGATTCAAGCGGTCCCCAAAATTGACATGTCATTTAGGAAAAGCATTGGCTAATTGTTCTTTTTAATCTTTTACTCTTTTACTTGCTTCATGTCATTTAACTGCGGCCATGCTGGAGCACCGCCTTTAGTCGAGCAATTCGACCTCAGAACTTATTTTTTTTAAGCCTAGTACTTATTCTATTGGTTTCTTTTGCCGAACCGCTAAGTTACGGGAACGTAAATACAACACCATCGGTTGTCAAACGATGTTGGGGAGACAAACACAGGCACACAAACACACACACACACATACACACACACACACACACACACACACACACATATATATATATACATATATACGATGGGCTTCTTTCAGTTTTCGTCTAGAAGGTAACTCTGTCTTTTTATTTAAGGAACTTATACGAAACAATAGAAAAAAAATATGGCTTAGGGAATTTAAATAATTTAAACAAGAAAATTGTCAGATGCAGCATGCAAACAATCATATAACGTGTCTTATTCCCCTCTTCTGTTTTAGTTTGACATGCACATTGCGTGTTCATACTTCTCTTTCCGGTCCCTATTCAAAGCTGTTTATATATCACAACCATCTCACGAACATGCGTTCATGAGGTGCGCTTCGTGTTTGTATGGTTGTGAGAAAAAAAAAGAAAAGCTAAGAGAAATAACTGAGAATGGCCAATGGCATGTACATGAACAGCATAGACAAATACAGGTGTATTAAATACCATAAAACATAAGTTCATCTTATTAAAATTATACCCGTCATTTGAAAGATGAGTCTTAATTACCAAATTAAGATCAGCTTCACTTGAGAAGGAGATAATATCAAGAATCAAAATTTCTCCAAAATTGATGTTCTATTAAAGAAAAGGATAGTCTGGAGGTAGGAGGACGATTGTGAAAAAGTGTTTCTGCCTCAATAGCTGTTATCAGGACGACAGTTGTACAACTTTATTTCCAGTAACCAAAAAACTTAAAATTTTTACTAATAAAGTAGAAAGCTAAGTAATTTGCATAATTTAAACAAACATATGCTAAGAGAAATAACTGAGAGTATCCAGTGGCATGTATTTGGGTGTTTAAGGTATTTCTATGCCTGCAGAACCTCTAACGGAAAACCTTATCTAAAACGCCATTCGTTCTCTGGACACCATGAAAAAAAACCACTCGAAACACCAACAAATACATCAAAAGCAATGATATCTCTATATCGCAAACCCCTTAAATGCAACATCAATACACTGAAACAGTTGCCTATGTATATGATCAGCACTTACCTATATCAACTGCACATGAAACTTCCAAATTTACAACACTCTCCTTGCATTTTCACTATTATTTTCAGCGTGTGTTTATGCGTTTAGCTCAGTTGTTCTCGACCGCAACTCCCTGGGCCGAATGTGACCATCAAGCATCCTTCCTGTGGCCCCCGGTAGTCTTTTCTCTATAGATATAGTAAATTTTCCTTTAATTGACATGTGTTTTACCTTTGTTTTGGGGCGGCCCCCTTAAAAATATCCAAGTTTTGGATCTGGCACGGATATTAAAAAGGTTGAGAGTCACTGGTTTGGAAGCTTGTACCGGGAACCCGCCCTTGGAAAACTCTCTATATACGAGGTGGTATCAAAAGGTTCCAAGACTAGTTAAGTTTAATAAAAAATAAGTTATCTACTCTTTTACTCTTTTACTTGTTTCAGTCATTTGACTGCGGCCATGCTGGAGCACCGCCTTTAGTCGAGCAAATAGACCCCAGGACTTATTCTTTGTAAGCCTATTACTCATTCTATCGGTCACTTTTGCCGAACCGCTAAGCGATGCTGGTGGGAAAAACACAGACACACAAACATATACGCAGACACACACACACACACACACACACACACACCACACACACACACACACACACACATATATATATATATATATATATATATATATACATATATACGACGGGCTTCTTTCAGTTTCCATCTACCAAATTCACTCACAAGGCTTTGGCCGACCCGGGGCTATAGTAGAAGACACTTGCCCAAGGTGCCACGCAGTGGGACTGAACCCGGAACCATTTGGTTCGTAAACAGGCTACTTACCACACAGCTACTCCTACGCTTTGTACATCTCTGAAAATTTCTTCATATCTCTTCGCTTTTTAAATCCTCCAAATGAGATTATTTCGAAATGTCATCACCAAAAAAAAGTTCATTCTTCAAAACTAGAATGTTATAGTCATCCTTAGATCGTGAAATCCTTAGATCGCCTTGGAAAGTTCCTTGTCCTCTATATATGCTATAGATATCTGGATTTTTACTTAACGCACTTTTTTTATGTGTAAACGTTTTTGTGACCTATTTTCTAAAATTTTGAAATGAAAAATGTTTATCCTGAAAGGACGTCGAAATTTATGAAGCTCATTTCTCTCTACTTCAGTACTCAGTGTATCTCACAGAAACATCTACCTTTAAACTCATTTCTGTAAGCGAGGTAAAAAGAATATAGATTAAAAACAAAGAATAATAGTTTCGTATTGCTGAAGCTTTTCTTCATGAAAAGGAAAAGATCATCCATAAGGCTGCTTGCTTTCTGATGATAAGACCAATAAATAAGTACAAAATAAACATTAAGGAATCAATCCAAATGCAAAACCACAACAACGGTAATAAAAAATGTATAACATGTAACAAAGAAACGAAACAAAATAAAATTAGATCGAACAATAATATTGGGGAAAAAAACCAATAGAGAAGCAATTCTTACAAAATGGATCTTCATAGTAATGGAATCTATCAAACGAATGCCATTAAATTAAAAATCTTCTTGTAAAATACTAGAAAGAAAAAAAGAAAAAAAGTAAACGAAAAGAAAAAAAAAAACTAATAGCTTTTAAAGAAGAAACAGAGGGTAAAAAAACCTGATAACCTCGTATAAGCAGATATCAACAAGCAGATATCTACAATCATGATAAAACATGTGAAAATGGCGTCTGCTTAAAGGAACCACATGTAAGCAGCTGTCAAAACATTTTTTTTTCTATTTCTCTCGTAATCATTAACGTGTTGTCGTTGGGTCACCATCGAAGGTACTTTGTTCTTGGAGTATTTTTTTTTTAAAAGCAAGTAAGCTTCGTGATCGGCTAAAGCCTTCTCGAGGCAACGCCCCAGGACAGCCGCTGTACATTGATTGAAGAGAGTAAACGAAAAGTTCAAGAACAGAGGGTGTGTATGTACATACTTATGCATGTATGTATGTATGTATGTATGTATGTATGTATGTATGTATGTATGTATGCATGCATGTATGTATGTATGTATGTATGTATATATGTATACATGTGTGTGTGTGTGAGTGTGTGTGTTTGTGTATGTATGCCATTATTCAGTTTTATTTCAAGGTTTCTCTCCAATAAAGAAAGAATAGCATTTTAACCTATTTCCAAGGCTCCTTCATTGGAATTTCAACATCAACAGCGTATTTTTGTATGAATGTATATTTCTCTTTCTCTTTTTTCTTTTACTTGTTTCAGTCATTTGACTGCGGCCATGTTGGAGCACCGCATTTAGTCAAGCAAATCGACCCCAGGACTTATTCTTTGGAAGCCTAGTACTGATTCTATCGGGCGCTTTTGCCGAACCGTTAAGTTACGGGGACGTAAACACACCAGCATTGGTTGTCAAGCGATGTTGGGGGGACAAACACAGGTACACAAACACACACACACATATATATATATATATACATATATACGACGGAATTCTTTCCGTTTCCGTTTACCAAATCCACTCACAAGGCTTTGGTCAGCCCGAGGTTATAGTAGAAGACACTTGCTCAAGATGCCACGCAGTAGGAAATAACCCTGAACCATGTGGTTGGTAAGCAAGATACTTACCACATAGTCATTCCTGTGGAGACTTGTTTGTTTTATGTATGTATTCTCATGCATATAGTTGCATGTTTAGGCATGCGCATATATATATATATATATATATAATATATATAAATATAAATATATATATATTTATACATATATACATGAACACAAATGTATGTCATACACATAGTCATCTATATTCTTTCTACTACGCCCCCACACATGTATATGTCGAGGGCTTATATTGCCCAGTATTAGACTATTTTCTTTAGTCATTGCGCGTTGATCGCTAGAAGTTTTAAGCTTATAAAATACTATTCTATATACATACATAAATACATACATACATACATACATACGTACACACACACACACACACACACATATATATATATATATATAATATACATGTGTGTGTGTGTGTGTGTATAACTAAATGTGTGTATTTTTCCCTTGTCACTATACATATCCATCATATTCTGTTTATTGAGTTTCATTTCTTCACTTCCCTGAAGAGAAGGTTACATTGTTTTTCACTATTTTATTCCTTTGGAATAATACCTGTGATATCTTCGAAACATGTGTCGGAAGTAAAAGTATTTGAATAACACCTGCGTTCAACTCCATTTATATATACTAATACTAATACATTTGTTTGTTTGTACTCCACCTGCCTTTGTCTTTTGTTTATTTTCGTAAACCTTCCCGTTATATATATATATATATACACGGCTAATTATGAGCGTTGTACTCTGTTGTGTACAGAAGTGACTTATTGCTGAATATGTCTACCTCCGACAAATTAACTGCATACTGAGTTCTTTGAGGTAGCTTTCCTTCATAATACAATTTCTGCAAGTTGGAAATAAAATTCTTCTTTTCGGTACATTTGTTCATTCCGGGAAGTTTTATGATTCAACGCCATGCGGCAAATAGCCTTATGCAGAGGCTGACAAGCAGATTCTATTTTGTCACAGTGCCTGATGAGAGAGATAATGTTTTCGAAGCCGAGAATTATATAACGGGAAACTGCCCACGGGATCAATGAATCACCTGTCTGTCAGCTGACCGAAGAATCAGCAATTCACATGATCCAACCGTTATTGTGCAGTGTCCATGGTCAACATGCTTAATTTTGTCTCCGTTCTGTATCTTCGCTTCTCTATCTCTCATAGACACACACATACACACACATACACACGTACACACTCATACATGCACACGTATACGCACACACACATATATATCTATATATACACACACTCACACACGCATACGCAGAATATCCGACTCCTTTTCATATTTTACATGATGGAGGGTGAAGCTTTTTGTAGTATACTAATGTCTCAATATATATTTGAACAACTATTATTGAGTCGTGTTTGCAAGCTCTTCCTTCTCATACATACACAGATATATACATACGATAGATCGTTAGCCACTACACACATGTTTTTCTCTCCTTGTTTTTTCTGTGTCCCTTTCTGCAGAAGAGCGTAGGCTCGAAACGTAAAAGACTTTTTCTATTCCTGAGCGTTATACTAATACATCTGTTTGTTTTGTACACCACCTGTCTTTGTCTTTTGTTTTTTTTGTAAACTTTCCCTATACACACACACACACACACATACATACATATATATATATATATAATATATATATATATATATATATATATAATATATATATATGAGGATAATATCGATATTTAAGTATCAATATTATCAAGTGGCCAGCATGGAAAAAAATACCGTACAAAGGTAATAATTTTTAACAATTAAAAATGAGGGTGTCTGAGAGACACCAACATGCCGAAGCAGTCGAAATTCTGACTATAAAAACCACGTTAAGTGTTCATATCGTACCATGAGATAAGACAAGGGACAAAATATACACGCAAAATTATTGAATAATTCAAGATCCAGGATTTCTGGTTTTGCTTTAAATAAGCTTTGCCGTCATCAATTGAATATATCAAGGGTACATAAATACAGATATATATATGCAGAACAAACGATATACTTACATATACGAACGTCCATACATACATACATATGTACGTATGCACACGGCCAGTTAAATTGCCCGCCAAAACACCCCATAAGCACGATATGGTTAAAATAAACACCGCAGTGAATATAATAACGAATTATATAAATTTATATATGAGGATAATATCGATATTTAAGTATCAATATTATTAATATTTAACTGGCCGTGTAAAGCTTATTTAAAGCAAAACCAGAAATCCTGGATCTTGAATTATTCAATAACTTTTGCTTGTATATTTTGTCCCTCTGTCTTATCTCATGGTACGATATGAACACTTAACGTGGTTTTTATAGTCAGAATTTCGACTGCAATTTCGGCATGTTGGTGTCTCTCAGAAACCCTCATTTTTAATTATATATATATTATATATAATATATATATATATATATATATATATATATAACATACATTCGTTTGAATGCGGCCATGCTGGGGCACCACCTTCAAGGGTTTTAGCCAGCAAGTCGACCCCAAGACTTACTTATTATTTGAGCCTGATACTTATTCTATCGGTCTCTCTTTGCCGAACCGATGGGATTTTGTTCCACCAGGATTTGCAGAATGCCTACGTGGATCTCTACAGATCTTCTAGGATGAGGCTCGTCTTCTAGGCTGCAGTTTTCGGCTGGGAATTTCAGGAAGGACT
>NW_021824731.1:15000-17869 GCF_006345805.1 Octopus sinensis | reverse complement strand
TTACCCACCATCCTGAAGAGATATAAAATGGTGACATTGAAATATATGGCAGTAATATTATTTATGATATGAAGAGGAAGAGTGAGGAAGTGAAAGAGGAAGAAGTAAAAGTGGAGATAGTGAAGAAAAAGTGAGAGAGAGAGAGAGAGAGAGAGGAGAGATTTAGATTGATGAATAAATATATATATATCTATTCCTTCTTCAAGTATTCTATCCATCCATCTATGTCTGTCTATGTATGTATGTATTTATGTATGTATGTATGTATGTATGTATGTATGTATGTATGTATGCATGTATGTATGTATGTATGTATGTATGTATGTACGTACGTACGTACGTACGTATGTATGTATGTATGTATGTATGTATGTATGTATCTATCTATCTATCTATCTATCTATCTATCTATCTATCTGTTTATCTATCTCTAATTGCTAGTCTATTTATCTGTCTCTCTGCATCTCTGTTTGTCTATCTGTTTGCCTGCCTGCCTGCCTGCTTGTCTGTCTGTCTGTCTGTCTGTCTGTCTGTCTATCTATCTATCTATCTATCTATCTATCTATCTATCTATCCATCTATCTATCTATCTATGTCTGTCTGTCTGTGTCTTTCTCTTTCTTTCTGCCTCTGTCTGTCCGTTTCTCTCTCTCTCTCTCTAGCCATCTTTCTCTCTCTTCGTCTCTGTCTATGTATCCACCAATCTATTAACCTGCCTGCATATACATACCGACGCATATTACGCACACATACATATGTACAGAACATACAGACAAACAGACAGACAGACACACACACATATGATAAAGTAGAACCGTTTGACAACTTACAGCCGAATTCTATAATTCTACATTTCACATTGATCCTTGCATTCTCATTTCACTTCTGACACAGGAATGCCGATGCAAACCGTAATTGCAAAGCAAGAAAACCCATTTCTAGATTCCAGATGCCATAACGTACGCTTGGGACTCGAGCTGTTAAATCTCATCCGTTTTTACTGTCATGCTAAAATCTTTTCTTTAAGAAATACGTGGATTTTGAGAATTCACCGCATCACACCTCTTTTGCTATGATTGTATTTAATCCAATCTTCCACAAGAACGTATCACCATTCTCATCTTCCCAAAGATTTTGGTTATCCGTATTCTTTCTTCGGAAATAAGACTTAGTTTTGTTTGATGACAGCGAAACTTTTATTCTCCCTTAAGAGAATAAAATACGTTGGAAGATAAAGTGTGGAGCGCGGAGGCGGTGTGACGGTGGTGTTAGCGGTGGAGTGTTGGAATATATAGTGGTAGTGGTGATGGTGGTGGTGATGGTGATGGTGGTGGTAATAGGGAAAGGTGTGTGTGTGTGTGTGTGTGCGTAGAAAGATTTAAAAACTTTAGGATATTAAACGACGTGGATTCTTCATATCCTGTCAAAGGATATTACACACAGAAATACACGCGTACACACGCAGATTGGGAAAGAAAATGAAAGAGGTGTGTATGTGTTGTGGTGTGTGTGTGTGTGTGTGTGTGTGAGAGAGAGAGAGAGAGAGAGAGAGAGAGGGAGAGAGAAAGACAGATAGAGAGAAAAAGAAAGCTTGGTTGATAGGGTCGGTGAAAACGGGACACAATCATACATTCATACATAAACACCTACACATGCAAACATACACACGCACACAGTCGCATATACAGAAATACACTCAAGACACACATGTACATACACATACAAACACACCTCCGCATACACACACAAACACACACACACATATATATAAATATATATATGTATATAGATATATGTTATATATATATATGTAAATACATATACATATATATATACATGTATATATATATATACATATATATATATACATATATGTATGTATATATATACATATATATTCATGTATATATATATACATGCATATATACATACATACATAAATACATACATATATATATATAATATATATATTATATATTATATATATTGTCGATCATCAATACAAATTGAAATGTTATATACACACATTCAAACACTTTACATATATACACCTACGTATAAACATACATACGTACTCACACATAAGCAGACAATATAAAACCTATTTCGTTCTTACAAACGCAATCCATTAGTAACGTAGACATAAACACACGCATGGATAGGCACACACACAGACGCAATACATACTTATACTTATATAACTATATGTGCACATACATGTGTACGCCCATACACATGTATACGCATACACATGTACGAGCATTCATGCGTACGCCCACATGTACGGTAAATGCAACAGTGAATCTCTTGGTTTTGAAATTCCCAGACAGCGGACATGGAACCAAAGAAAATGGTAATGTCACTTGAATGTCAGGAAGAATACGATAGAAAGAGGGAGAGAGAGAAAAGGGAGAAAGAGAGAGAGAGGGAGAGAGAGAGAGAGAGAGTGAGAGAGAGAGAGAGAAAAGGGGGACAGAAAAAGAGGGAGAGAGAGAGAGAAAAGGGGGAGAGAAAAAGAGGGAGAGAGAGAGAGAGAAAAGGGGGAGAGATGAGGTGAGAGTGGTGGGGAGGAAAACTGGGAACCAAAAAGAGAGGAAGCGAGAGGAGGAAAGACAGAATAATAGAAAGAGGAAACAACGAAAGAGGGAGATTGTGAGAGTGACAGTAAGAGAGTAAACAAAGAGACAACAAGGGAGAGAGTAAGAGCGAGGTAAATAGAGAGATGAAGAGGAGTGACAAGGGAGGAGAGCAAAGAAAGAAAGAAAGAAAGATAAACAGATAGACAGATATAGATAGATAGATAGTAGATAGATAGATAGAGTGAGAGAGTGAGAGAGAGAAAGTGAGATGAATAAGAGAAAGTAAGAGT
>NW_021824731.1:5000-10000 GCF_006345805.1 Octopus sinensis | reverse complement strand
AGCCACTTACACGTTAATTTTACGAGCAGGCTGTTCCGTTGATTCGGATCAACCGGAACCCTCATCGTCGTAACCGACGGAGTGCTTCCCATCCACTGCAAAACAAGGCCATTTAGTAAACTAGAGTTGGTGGCAATGGTTATTTGAAGTTATAACTTGTAGATGATTGTAGGTTATAAGAGGTTCCATACCATCGGTGTGCGGAAAGTTGGTGTTGCAAGTGTAAATACAAAGAAGCCATAAAGGAAATGATTTGAATAATAGAAATAACAAGACTTACCGTCGCTACAATTTCAAATTGGTAAAATGTATGAGCTTCGTAATCTAACGGTTTCACAAGCGTTATGTCGCCACTAATAGGATCAATGCTAAATGTTGAATGGTAATCTGGTCTCCCAGACTGTCAATAGAAAAATACAATGCATTAGAACTCAAAGGAAATGTAACCACTTCAGGACTGCAACAGGAAAATAAGAAACGTCACAAAGCAAAGTTAGTGTATTAGAACGGTGATTTGGTGCAAGGGTTCAGAGCATTCGATACAATGACGTTATGTTTCCGGGTGGTTTCGGTCTAGTTTCAAATCTTTACCGAAGTCAACTCAGCATTTTATTCTTTCGTTGTCGATAAACAAAGAACCAGTCAAGTACTCTCTCTGCCTCCTCCTCCTCCTCTTTCTTCTTTCTCTTCCTCCTCATTCTCTCCCTCTTCCTCACCCCCTCTCTCTTCCTTCTCCTTCTCTCTCTCTTCCTCTTGCTCTTTCTGTCTGCTCCTCCTCTCTCTAAATTAGCTTCGTTGTGCTGTATGAAGAACCCCTCAACACACACATATATATGTGTATATAAGTGATTAAAAGGAAATATGGCCACTTTGTTACTCACACAGATTGACAATACAAGCAGCCATTTTCTTTAACGAATATTTCAGTGATTTCATATTAAGATCGAAGCTGTTGAGCACTGAAGCATGCGAGTAATCGTGTGGCAGACGACTTTAATTATCATGTTTAAGATGTTTTGCGAACTATATAGATTCCCAAAGAGTTAATGAAGATTTAGAAAGACGCAATTATCAGATTTGATGATGTTTCTGATCATGTTATGGCGATTGGCCAGCGTCGAATACAAAACCAACATCGCTTACGTTGTGGATAAACGGAAAGAGAATGTCGGAGAAGAAAATAAGAAGCTCTTATGAACGAATGAATATGTATGAGAGAAGGGATCGGGAATTAACAAGAAAATTGTTTTAATTTAGAAACAAGGGCTGTAATTTTGAGGAGAGGAAAGAAGCTAGTCAATGCCATCCGCTTTAGTAGTAAATGGTGTTTTATTTCGTTGGCCCTGGTGGGAAGAAAATCAAAGTTGGTCTCGAGAGAAATTGAACTCGGAACAAAAAGAGCCGGAATAAATACCATAAAATATTTTGTCCGACACTCTAACGATTCTTTTAGCTCCCTGCTCTAATCATAAGTTTGAACTTAGGAACAGGACCAACAATTTTGAGGTTAGGGGTTAGTCGATCACATGGAGAATTTTAATTCCGAACGTACAAAGCCGAAGTAGATACCTCATCGTATTTTAACCGAAGTTGTTACGATTCTTCTAGATCGCCGTTCTAATCATAAGTTCTGACTTAGGTACAAAGCCAGCAATTATGAGGTTAGGGATTATTCGATTATATCGATCACAGTTCTTGATTGATGGTATTTTTTTATCAATCCCGGTGGAATTAAAGACAAATTTGATTTTGGCAGGATTTGAGTCGGATCAAATATCGTGAAGAATTTCGTCCGATACACAAACGATTGTGTTAGTTCATTGCTCTAATTTTACTTTCTGACTGTGGCATAAGGCTAGCAATTTTGATGGTTGTGGTTGGTCGATTACATCGCTCCCTGTGCTTAAATGGTACTTTATTTTATCGACCCTTAAGAATGACAAGCAAAGTTGACCTCGCCCCGAGGTGAACTAAGAACATAAAAAGATATGAAAGAAATAACGTTAGAGGATTTGTTAGAAGCTATAACAATTATACCAGTCCGCAGCCCCTCACAATGAAGTGCATGAAATAAACAACACAACAACAACAACAACAACAACAACAACAAATAAAGCAGTCATTGCCGAGTATTTGTGCAATATAAACTTGGTACCAAGGTTTCAAAATAGACCGGGGTTCAACAAATATCAACATCAAATCATAATACAAATAAGTGACTTGTAGCTGAAACTGGTACAGCGATAATGTCTGTATTCCTGTGGTTTGATCAGTGAAACGAGCCAACAATAATGATGAACGTCTGCGAAGGATATTGGTTTCCAGAAGTGAACAATACTCTTGCTTTTCAAAAGAAATTATCCAACACACTATTAGAAGTATTTTCAGTGAAATAAACCTTTGAAAAATTCCTTTCATGTACAAAATAATACCTACAAAGAATTTTTCAGAATTGTGTTCCTACAATTATAATTGATTTCAAATTACACTGAAATATTTTCTCTTTTTACAGCAGACAAACTTAATTTTAACATCAGAAAGAACATAAGTTGGCACACATAAAATATATACACACAGCAAACACACACGGACACACACAAACACACACACACAGACAGGGACATACGTCTATATACGCACAAACCCATATATTTCTGCTTACGGATATATAAATATAAATACATACACACGTATACATATATCTACATATATAATTATACATAGATATAAAAGCACAGATACATAAATATACACACATTTACATCTACATGTGTGTAAATATATATCTATGTATATATATTTATGTGTGCGTATACACATGTTATATTCAAATTGACTTGTTTACAACGACTTATCGTTAGTGTTCTGGCTACTTCTGTCGGAAGAGATTTTTAACCCTTGAAAAACCAACATAAAACATTTTAAAAATCTCTAAGTTGTTCTTGATGTCGTTGCTGTCGTGATCAGCGTTGATGCTGTCGTTGTTTAATCTCAGCTCATTCCGGATGCAGCGGACCGACCATCAAAAGTGTTTCACTGGTCGCCATCACGTCTTTCATTCAGGCACAATGTATCAAGGACTACACGTTACAAAATGTTCATGGCGTTTCGTGTTTGATCTTAAATCTGCTGGATTTGAGGTTAACCATCAGAAAAAGAAGAAGAAGAAGAAGGAGGAGGAGAAGAAGAAGAAGAAGAAGAAGAGGAAGAGGAAGAAGAAGAAGTACAACAACAACGATAACAACAACAACAACAACAGGGAGACGATACATAATGTAAATTTAGATACATTGTGTCTGAAAAACAGAGGTGATATGCGCAGATGTGTGGTAAGAAGTTTGCTTTCTAATCGCATGGCTCCGGGTTCAGTCCTACAGAGTGGCACCATGGGTAAGTGTCATTTTCTATAGCCTCGAGCAGCACAAAGCCTTCCCAGCAAATTTGGCTGATGAAAACTGAAAGGAGCCTGTCGTATATATATATATATATATATATCTTATATAAAATCCGTTCTGTGTGTGTGTGTGTGTATGTAAGACTTCTAGGATCTCAGACATCCTCCATCCAATTGCTCTCAAATTTGATATGTAGATACCGACGGTATCAGGGCGTGTATAAGTCTTGAAAAAATTACAAAAATCGATTCCAGATGAGAATACGATCGATAAAGCTGTGGGAAATTGTTTTTCTTTGGAATAGAAAACAAAAAGTCTATCTTTCTTTCTTCTTTTGCTGGTGTCTCAAATTTAGGTTAAATTAGTGTTTCTCAAAGGGGAGGCCTATGGGACGGTCGGACAAGTTGTTTTGAGAAAATTTGGTTTAAATGTTTGACAACTCAGCACCGTCCATTGGACGGGGGGCGTTTTGCTCGTATATATATATTTTTATAATATTTATATAATATATATATATATATATATTATATATATATATATATATATATATATATATATATACATTGAGGGTAAAATTAATTAATCAATTTCACCAAGTGTTCAGTATGTAAAAGGACCATTTAAGGCGAATTCAAAATATTACATTATATAATTAGGGCTTAGTAAAATAAATTACTTTGCCACATACTGAACTTAGTAGAAATAGCAGCCAAAAAAATTTTTTTTAGCCATTTCTACTACTTAAAGAAAATTTCTCTCAGATAATGTATACTTTAGTGTTTCCAAATCCAAATTAAGAAATTTTGAGCTGACGAAAGAAATGCTGATTTTATTTGGCTAATCTTGAAACGTTGACGTACTCAAACGATCTATGTACTTGTGATATTTTTCTGTATTTACCTCCAAACCTTCGTGAGCTGTCTGGAGTAAACATTATCTGAGAGAAATTTTCTTTAAGTAGTAGAAATGGCTAAAAAAATTTTTTTTGGCTGCTATTTATACTAAGTTCAGTATGTGGCAAAGTAATTTATTTTACTAAGCCCTAATTATATAATGTAATATATATATATATATATATATATATATATATATATATACTTATAAACAAGTACAATGCGAAGGAATGAACAATGCCAGCAGTGTCATTAAAACCTATAGGTATCTATTTGGACAACTGTGAAATTAAAGCCGTTGGGAGAAAAATGGACAAATAAAAAGTAATAATTGATGTTAATCAATTGTTGCTGATCAATATTTCTCCATTTTCTGTTTACTTTATACACACACACACACACACCACACACACACACACGCACGCACGCACGCACGCACGCACACACACACACACACACACACACAACACACCACACACACGCACGCACGCACGCACGCACGCACACACACACACACACACACACACACACATGTAATATAAAATACAGTGTACATTTAAACACATTAAGAGGTATCCATCATAGTACTTCCTTACGCTAGAAGGAACAGCTAAAGTTCAAACCACTAATTAGGGATAACACCTGGAAGGGAATGAAAAATAAAAACATTTACCATCTATTTCCTGGACCATGGTTTCAAACTTTTTTCAGC
>NW_021824731.1:0-2500 GCF_006345805.1 Octopus sinensis | reverse complement strand
GCTCTATCGTGCCTGTTGAGATACTATGTAGGGCGCTAGAAGACTGCACTTGGAGACCACATGGTCAATGGTTTCATTTTGTTGCTTGCATACACGACACGTTGGACTGCTTCTGATCTTAATATGTTGGCCTGGTAGTTTCTTGTTGGTAGGCATTGATCTTGAGCTGCTATGATAAACCCTTCTGTTTCAGATTTTAAGCCAGAGGCCATTAGCCATTGATGGGTCAGGGCTTTGTCGATATCTGCATTATTCGCTCTCATTATTCTATTTTATTATTATTATTATTATATTATTATTATTATTATTATTATTAATATTCCTCTTCTTCAAACTTCTCTCCATTTCTCGCCGAGTGTTTTCCGTACACCTAGGGCAGAGAAGCTCATTGTATGCATTCCAAGATTACACACACACAAATTCACAAGTAAAATATATAAAAAAAATAATAAATAAATACATAAATTCATAAATGGATGTTGTTTTCGCAGCGATAATGTTCTTCTCAGTACTTGAGTCGTTCCAGTTAACACGATTTTTACACTTCCTTTAGGGATGGCAAGCCTGGTATCATTTTCAAATAGGTTTCAGTACCCTTTTTTTAATCATTCCTAGAGATTCTACAATCACTGGTACTGTAGTCGCCTTGAGATGCCACATTTTTTCAATTTCTATTAGCAGGTCTTTATATTTACTAATTTTGTCAAATTCTTTCGCCGCTATATTGTATCGCAAGGATACTCATGTCAATCAATTAAAAACACCCTTATTTGTCTGATCTTTTATAATAATATCCGGTTTATTAGCTTTTATAGTCTTGTCGGTCTGTACGGGGAAGTCCAGAGAATCGACACATTTTCTCCCTCAGTCACAGCTTCAGGAAAGTGTTTATACCATTTGTAAGCGGTTTTGATTTCATAATGCCGACATATTGTCCAGTGTAAATACTGGCCGACTCTGTCATGTCTTGCTTTATATTCTACAGGTGCTAAGACTCTACACCCTGAGATTAGGTGGTCTATAGTTTCAATCTCATCGTTACAGAATCGACATTTTGGGTCAGCTCCATTTTTTATCACATTGGCTTGGTAAGGCTCCGGGTTGATAAGCTTTGGTCTTGAGCAGCTAAAATGAAACCTTCACTCTCTGCTTTTAGCCCTGAGCTTCGTAACTAGTGATGCGTGTGTTTCTGGTCGACATCAGCTTGTTTGCTACGGGCCACATACTATTATTATTATTATTATTATTGAGTGAGAGAGCAGTTCATGCCATCAAAGTAACACTGGGGTAAAATATACGAACCCCAATATACCCATCATGACTATCCGTCTGATAAGGGTACACCAGGAACATGCATCACAACCATATGTGCGCGACATGGTGATCTCATATCAAGATAAACATTATTATTATTATTATTATTATTATTATTATCCTTATTACTGCTACTACTTCATCCTTTCGCTATCAATAAAACAAGTACGAGTTGAGTACTGGTGTAGCCCTCTCCGTCCTTCTGCTGTCAACCCCACGATATTCAGCTGGGCTGAGGGTGGGGGGGGGACCGAAGTGTACCTGCTAACGACTACACAGACACTTAAAAGAATTAGTGAAATTCTATTACAGGTTTTACTGGGCGACGACTAAGGTTCCAGTTTTACACATACACACACGTATACACGCAATCCCTCCACACATCCACGCACACACGCTGACATACGCTGACACACGCTCACATGCACGTAAACACTTGCATGCACACACACACACGCACGCATGTACACATATAACACGCACACATGCGTGTGCCTTTTTATTTTGAACATGGGCATGGCTTTCCCTTATCGATCAGGATTAGATCTGTGCGGATTAGAGTACGTAGTTTCAAACTTGATTTGAACCAGCCGATGAATTAACTAACGTACCCCTAGATGACAGCGATTAGAAGCAAGATTAATAGCTGTGCGAATGTGTACAGGGTACACAGCAGCAGGGTGGAATTGAACCAGCCAGTGAATTGGTCTTGAACAAGCGCACCAATACATGTCAACATTTTGAACTAGGATCAGAGCTCTGTGGATGTATACGTTAGAGGACATACTCCAGGCTTGCTTTGAAACAACTAGGGAATTGCAAGAATTGAACCAGCGTTCAAGTAGATGATAGTATTTAGAAATTTATATTTTCAAGATCGTATTCACCGTATGTCTATACTTATATTTCCAGGAATAAGACACCTCATTGTGATCGGAAATACTTCTGATCGATATATAATAGTATAGATATCAATAAATATTGTGAATTTGGCAGTGTAAAGATGTGGTTAATAACTTCGTAAATTATTAATCATAATAACTCATCCTAGACATTTTGTCATTTAATATATTTCTTCAAAATAAAACAACAAAAGCTCAACAACAATGAAGCAAACAAACAAAATGTTGTTGAGAGCTGCCACGGCAGAGTTAGTTGTTGCATAGATTTCATTGAAAAAAAATAT
>NW_021824730.1:7500-15000 GCF_006345805.1 Octopus sinensis | reverse complement strand
TAGAAATACAATTTCTTATGCCATTTTGTTCGACGCTCCAATGATGCCTTGTATCGACAAACGATCAAACTAAGTCAACATCACTACGAGCGAGCGTGCACAAGCACACTCCCACACACACACGCACATACACACACATACACATACACACACATACACACACATACACATGCACACACATACACATACATACATATACATGCATACAAATACAAACACACACAGAGTTTAATTGTCATCATCAACGTCATCATCATCATCATCATCATCAATGCCACTATCAGCATCGTCTCCAATACAACCATCGACAACCCCCTACCAGCATCTGCATCACCACCATCATCATCATCATCGTCGTCGTCGTCGTCGTCGTCATTGTCTCCATCACCACTAACATCAGTAGCTGTAGTAGTAGTAGTAGTAGTAGTAGTAGTAGTAGTAGTAGTAGTATAGTAGTAGTAGTAGCAGCAGCAGCAGTAGTAGCTGCAGCAGCAGCAGTAGTAGCTGCAGCAGCAGCGGTGTAACAAAGTGACAAATCGTACAGAAATGGCAATATTTCCAAGAAGAAAACGAAAAATAAACAATAAAAGAAAGAAAAAAGACAGAAGGAAGGAAGGGAGGAAAGAAAGAAAAAAGAAAGAAAGAACGAAGGAAAGAAAGAAGGCATATTGTCGAAGACATGTAGTGTGGGTGGCGAGAAAGCGTTTGCGGTGGTGGAAGTGATGGGGGTTGATGGTGATGGTGGTGGTGGTGGTGTTCGTGGTTCGTGGGGGTGGTAGGATGAGGAGAAGGGCAGGAGGAGGTGGTGATGGAGAGCCGAGTAAATTGACATAACCAAATTAATTAAGTTTAAATGTACTTCAAAATTGGCAAAAACATGTACTCTTTCTTCTCTTGACATGTCTTAATTAAATATATAATGTAGTAGTTAGGGTGGTGGTAGTGATGGTGATGGTGGTGGTGGTGGTGGTAGTAGTGGTAGTGGTAGTGGTGGTGGTGGTGGTGGTGTTGGTGGTGTTGGTGGTAGTGATGGTGAGAACGACGGTGGTAGTAGTAGGGGTGGTTGTGGTTGTGGTGGTGGTGATGGTGCTGTTGTTGTTGTTGTTGTTGTTGGTGGTGGTGGTGTTGGTGAGGACGATGGTGGTAGTGGTAGTGGTGGTGGTGGTGGTGGTGGTAGTGATGACGACGGTGGTAGTTGTAGTGGTGGTGGTAGTGCCACTGCTGGTCTGGTGGTATTGGCGTTGGAGGCCTAGGTAGTGGTGTTAGTGGTGATGGTGGTGGTCTGGTAGAGGTGATGGTCTGATAGTGGTGGTGGTGGTGGTAGTCTGCCGGTTGGAGAGGTGATGTTGGTGGTGTTGGTGTTGGTGGTGCTCATCGTCGTGGTCGTTATGGTTGTGATGTTGATGGTTGTGGTGATGGTTATGATGATGGTGTTGCTGCTGGTACTGGTGACTTTTCTTGTTAGTACTGGAGGTGGTGGTGGTGGTGGTGGTGGTATTGTGATGGTGATAGTTGTGGCGGCTGCGTTTGTAATGATGATGTTGGTACATAACCAAAATGGTAATGATAATGTTTTAAAGGCGGCGAGCTGGCGATATGCGTAGCTGTATTTCGCCTGCCGTTACGTTCTGAGTTCAAATTCCGCCGAGGTCGACTTTGCCATTCATCCTTTCGGGGTCGATAAATTAAGTACCAGTTATGCACTGGGGTCGATGTAATCGACTTAATCCGTTTGTCTGTCCTTGTTTGTCCTCTCTGTGTTTAGCCCCTTGTGGGTAATAAAGAAATGGGTAATGATAATGTTTTACTGTTGTACCTATTATTGTTGTGTATGGCGGTGGTGGTGGGGGTGATAATGGTGTCGGCGGCACCGATGGTGGTGGTGGTGGTGGTGGTGATGGTGTAGATGGTGATAGACACCGTATCTGACTTCTTATATATGGATAAAAATGCATATGAATTTCATATGTACGGACACATGTTGGCTACCGGCGCACGAATGGCTGTGTGGTTCCGAAGACAGCTTTGCAAACATCTTGGCTTCGATCTCAGTCCTCCTCTGCGGCACATCGGGCAAATGTCTCCTACTCTAATACACGCGAGCATAATGTATTTTCCGTGAACTTCGTAGACAGAACTTGTGCAAAATTCTAGCCAGTAAATGTGGGTGTGCGTGTGTGTGTACATGGCTGCGTAGTAAGGAGTTTGTTTCTCGAGCACATTGCGTGGCATCTTGCGCAATTGTCTTGGACCTTGTGAGTTGATTTGGTAGATGGAAACTGAAAGAAGCCCATCGTATATGCATACACACACATACACTCGCTACCTTAATAATAATAATAATAATAATAATAATAATAATAATAATAATAATAATAATGATAATAATAATAATAATAATCGTTTCTACTGTTGGCATAAGGCCTGATATTTGGTGATAGTATATCGACCCCGAAAGGTTGAAAGGCAAAGTCGACCTCGGCGGAATTTGAACTCAGAACGTAACGACAGACGAAATATCGGAAAGCATTTCACCCGGCGTGCTAACGCTACTGCCAGATCGCCGCCTTAGAAATCATCATGAAAATAATAATAATAATAATAATAATATAATAATATAATAATAATAATAATAATAATAATAATAATAATAATAATAATAATAATAATAATAATAATGTCTAGAGTCTTTAACCTCCTTACATGAGGTCAATTACTTCAAACTTGCTTTTTTTTCGTTGATTTCGTTTTCATCTTTCTTAACAATTAAATCTTGATACTGTTGGTAATCTGATCTTAGATCACAAGAATTCTCCGCCCCTGTCTTGTGTTCTTCAATCATGCTGTCGCCGGTATACCGAACAAGAAGCTTCACCATAGCAATGAATTGTTCAGAGATGCTTATTAATAATTCATGAGATTCCGCACAGTTGTCAAGATGTGCAGCCGACGTTTTAAAGTTCGCTTCGTGTAATATCACACGCAGCTGCTGTGCTATTGTTTGGAATGCACTCAACAAAGATTTTTCCTGTATCTTATTGCGCATGTTAAACATTTGATCATCAATCTTCTGTCATTCAGGCCTCGAAATATAGTTTCATATATTGGATAATGGCGGTGCGTTGTATTACTGACGTCCGTCAAATATTTAACGTTGAACACTTGGCGTACAAACTCTGTTAGAAATACCGCTCGTGTTGCTGGCTGCTTCTGGTTATTAGAGGAACATAGCAACGTATGACATAATGTAATTTATGAAAAGGTATCATGGAATTGTAAATTAAAATAGATCACCTGACATACAACGAAATATGTTTCAACAAACGAATTTACATGAATCAACGTTTAGCTATCAAACATGATTTCGCTCACCTTGGATAGGGATACTTATTTTTAACGTTATTGTTTGTCCCTCCCGAGCCACGACGCATCGCTCATAGGTCCGTTTTTTCCCGGTTTCCTTGGCGTATAGGTTCCCCACCTGGACGGGACGCCGGTCCGTCGCAGGTGAGCTGCAAGATGTAGGAGGAAAGAGTGAGAGAAAGTTGTGGCGAAAGAGTCAGCAGAAGTTCGCCATTATCTTCTGCCGGAGCCGCGTGGAGCTTAGGTGTTTCGCTCATAAACACACACATCGCCCGGTCTGAGATTCGAACCCACCATCCCTCGACCACGAGTCCGCTGCTCTAACCACTAGGCCATGTGCCTCCTATTTTTAACGTGCATAATACATATAGCTGGATGCTTCGTTATCAATAAAGCCGTGCTGTCAACGGCTGTTGAGTCAGAAACACGTATTCAAGAATGTCTTACTCTCTCCAGACGATAAATTTGTCCTTTTCCTTTATGCAATGTCAGTTCTGGAGAATCCTTCATCCCTCATTCTTGACATTAACTCACCTTCTCATATGGAGACGGTCTTAACTGCCACCTAAAAATTTTGATGCATATCTTAAAAAAGGAGATAATTTTAATAAATGAAGAATTTATGTTTGATGGTGTTTAACATACCCGTATTTGTCTATGTAATCCATATATATATATATATATATATAATATATATATATTATATATATATATATATAATATATATATATATATATATGTATGTATGTATGTATTGGAAAATGTGTGAGATCGTTGGTACAGTTGGTTATATTTGAAAAAAGAAAATGAATGATTTTACTGGTTGTTCTAATCAGCTAAATTAATTATTTTAAAATTTTTTTAATTATATAAATATTAGTTCATAGATCTATGAACTGAAATTTATATTATTAAAAAATTTAAAAAATAGTAAATTAAACCGATTAGAACTACCAGAGAAATCATTCTTTTACTTTTTTCAAACATACATATATATATACGATGGGCTTCTTTACAGTTTCCGTCAACCAAATCCACTCGCAAGGCTTTGGTAGGCTTAAGGCTATAGTAGAAGGCACTTGTCCAAAGTACCATGCAGTGGGACTGAACCCTGAACCACGTCGTTGGGAAACATGCTTCTTATCATACAGCAATGCCTGAGCCTATACATCATTAATTATGAAAATAATGCACTTTAGAAGACGTGAACATTAAAATTGCAATGTTTTTGAAACCATAATATAAAGCCGGTCTGGAAATAATATCCTAAGAGACATTTACAATAAATCTGGAATAAAATATGTTTCGAATTAGACCAATTAATGGAAGCGGCTAAGTGGAATTTAGAGATGTTTATTTTGTGTACGCACGCACTAACACATACACAGCCACACACACAGTCGCATATATATATATATATATATATATATATATATATATATATATATATATATATATATATGCTTTTAATCTATTTTACATGTGATTTAAAAAGTCAAATACTTCTATAATTAAGTTATAGTAGCAATATTTCTAATTATGTTAAGAGGTGAGCTGGCAGAATCATTAGCACGCATGGCAAAATGTTTAGCGGCATTTCGCCCGTCTTTATGTTCTGAGTTCAAATTCCACCGAGGTAGACCCGTCTTTCATCCTTTCGATAAAATGAGTAACGGTTGAGCACTGGGTGGATGTAATCAGCTTACCTATTCCCTGAACTTACTGGCCTTGTATCAAATTTGAAATTAATATTTCTCGTTAAGTGAGCAGTGAAATGTATGAAATATGGGTTTTAAAAAAAATGAGAAAATCAGAGAGAAACAACGTATTAATTTCATATACCTGTGCTAGTGATGTGCAGCAGCGTAATTAAAATCTGAAAGTCCTACAGGTGTAATTTATTTTAAATATGCTAACCGTAGCTAGTGGAAAACAACGGTGTAATTAAATTCGAAATACCTCAAGTGTCGGAACAGATTCTAAATTAGTTTTTAAACAAGGAAGTTAGCAAACGGAGCAATATTTTGTGGCGAGGTGAAATGAAGCGAAAATCTCGAAATTGCATCTTTTCAACATTTCCCTTAACTTATACATGTTGTAGGATAGTAATTGTATTCAACAGTTTTTCCTTGTCAGTTTATGGTTCACGTATGTTTTATTTATTTTATTAAATAAATCTCATGATCATTAGAAGTTCAGTATAGTTGTAGGCTGCATTGTATATTTTATTTATGTTTGTCGAATTCTTAATACTTTGTGCATTAGTCCTGCTTTGCTCTCTATATTTGTGTAGTGTAATACGTGTAAATAAAGCTAAAGAAATTCGGAATATATATCTTTTATCTTTTACTTGTTTCACACATTAGACTTCGGTATTGCCGGGGCACCACCTTGAGAATATTTTATAGTTGAATGGATCTATGCCATTTTTGTCTTTTTTTCCCTTTTACATAAAGCCTGGTACTTATTCTATCAATTTCTTTGCTGAAACGCTAAGTTACTGAAACATAAAGTCACAAATACCGGTTATCAAGCAGTGGTTGGGCACAAACACAGACACAAACACACACACACACACACACCACACACACACACACACACACACACACACACACACACACACACACTCATACATAGATGCATTCATACATACATACATACATACATACATACATACATACATACATACATACTTCTTTTAGTTTCTGTCTACCAAATCCACTGCCTAAGGATATAGCACACAACACTTGCCCAAGGTACCATGCACTGGAACTGAGCCCGCAACCATGTGCTTGGGAAGCAAATTACTTACCACACAGCCACGCCTGCACATATGTTGCGGTATTGTGTTTAATTATGAGAGGATAAAATACTTGTAAAGGTCAAAGGTCAATATGATTTAACGTGGTCTCCAAAATTTTTGTGGTCCCAGATGAATATTAGAAATCAAGGCTTTCTTTTCTAACTAAATCAGGGTTACAACGTTGATGATTTGACACAGCTGGCCGAATGTTCAGCCTGTCTTGGCGACAGTATTTTTTCGTGCTGTATTTTTTCCTCTTTCGGCAGTACTTTTTCCTTATGTTCATACACAGAGTAATATATTCGCACACACAGGGGAAAACAGAGAGAAGAGAAAGAAATAGGAAGTAAGGCACGGATAGAGCAAGGGTGAGAACGAGAGTAATATTAGCGTGTCTCGTGTCAAATAAATCAACGTAGAATCATTAACGCCAAGTAAGCAGCACCAAAACGGCAGCGCCAAATCGTCCTATAAGTGATTTTCTGAATGATGGAACAATAAAGAAGCGTTTCTCTTTCTAAAAAGATAGTCTTTACTGGTTTGGTATGGGGACTTTAGATAATTTTTAAAGTACGGGTATAGAGCCTAAGATCTCTGCGAACGGAGTCAGATGGAAGTTTTGAAGGTAGCATCAATGTTTAGTTTCTTTATGCATTGAAACCATAACAGTATCAATCACTTTGATACTTCGATTTTGTATATCGATTATTGAACTAGTTGTTATCAGTTCCGGTAGTAGATTGATACATTATTTAGACTAAAAATTAACAAAATATTTACAAAGCAATAGACGCTTAATAAAACGTCGTTATGTGACAGAAATATGCTTGATTGCATGAAAGAAATATAAACGAAAGATAAGCAAGTTTCTGACTTTAGTTATTTGATAGTTTTTTTAGTTTATATTTAGTTATCTAATATCCTTCAGTTTTGATGATGACCATTCAGTTGTTCAAACAATTAAATTCTTACACTGACAATTAACGTGTAAGTACTTGAGTATTCCACAGACAAGTGTACTCGTAACGTAACCCTCACGATCTAGCAGTTTGATGTAGTTTGACAAGAATGGAGCATTTAATTGCAAATATAAAAATCCTTACTATAAGCACAAGCCCTGAAAATTTGGTGAAGGAGTCTAGTCTAATATTTCGACCTCAGTACACAGCTGGTGCCTATATTATCGGCCCCCAAAGGATAACAGGCAAATTAGGCCTCTCAACAGAATAATTGCAGGTGTAAAATAATGGAAGGAAAAACAGCGATCACAATACATGTTCTTTTAGTGTAGAGATAACGGTTGTCTAGTTTGAATCCAGATTCGGGTTTCCTAT
>NW_021824730.1:0-2500 GCF_006345805.1 Octopus sinensis | reverse complement strand
TTATGAATTGCTTTTTACTTTTTTGTCTTCACGGCTGTTGCACTTACTGCTGTTTTCATTGCAATCAACATTAGTAATGTTACATTTTTTGTTTTTCCTCATCTGCAAGTAATATCTTCAGTAGATCCAACATAGAGTTAGGTTCTACTAGTCGTCGCTCTCTAACGAGGATTTGTGTGTTTGTCTATCTATGATTTTTGCTCTTCGTTGCTCTGCAATGTTAAAAACTATTCCCTATACCATCGCAGTTAAACTAAACAGCGCTCAAGATCTGCATCACTTTCTTATCATACACATACTCACGCAAGTATACGTATACGTATATATATATATGTATAGATATATATACGGGTGTGTGTGATTGTGTATAGAAGAATATATTAATAAAAGGAATTCCAACCTTGTCTGATTTTCACGTTTTATTTACAATCTTATAATGATATAATATAATATAATATAATATAATAAAATAAAATAAAATAATAGAATGTTAAATGTTCATTCTGATTGAACTAGTACTTTCATGCATTAAATTATGCAATCTTCAGGTTCATGTAGTAGTGGTGACAGTCATGCTTCACAATTTTTGACTGTGTATATATACACATCTAGGATTACACCATTTAATGTGTTCTTCAGTCACAGTACCTCTAGGAATACATCAGTCATAATATATCTAGGACTACGTTATTCAATGTGATTTTCAGACACTGTATATATGTATCTAGGACTACGTTATTTATAGTGTACATTCTTTTAATTTGGGACAGTAGCGTGTAATTTGAAGAAGCATGGCGCAGCATTGGTTGCTATTTCTAACAAACTGCGGAGCACATAGTGACCCTTTTACTCCTTTGATTATGATGAGGGATGAAGTAATGATTTGGAGGTCAGTAAGGTCCAGTTTAGTCAATACAACAAGGTTACACTTGGACTCATTGACCAGCCAACCAGCCAACCGGCCAACCGGCCAACACACTGATTGACGATATGTTTAAATGACTGACGTTCACAACTACGGTTGTTTTGCCGCCGCTGCTGCCCCTTTTAGTACGAGACGTAGTAGTAGTAGTAGTAGTAGTAGTAGTATAGTAGTAGCAGTGCTGTTTCTGCTGCTGTTCTACTACTAGTACTACTACTACTACTACTACTACTACTACTACTACTACTGCTGCTGCTGCTACTACTACTACTACTACTACTGCTGCTGCTGCTGCTGCTGCTACTACTATAACTACTATTACTACCACGAATATTAATACTACTACTACTAACACTGCTGCTGCCGCTGCTGCCGCTGCTGCCGCTGCTGCCGCTGCTGCCGCTGCTGCCGCTGCTGCCGCTGCTGCCGCTGCTGCCGCTGCTGCCGCTGCTGCCGCTGCTGCCGCTGCTGCTGCTGCTACTGCTACTGCCACTACTACCACTACTACTACTACTACTACTACTACTACTACTACTACTAATAATAATAATAATAATAATAATGATGATGATAACGTAGCTGCTGCTGATGATGATTATGTTGCGACGTTAAAAATAGCATCAACATTATGATCATGGACAGTAATAAGATTATAAACAACGAAAAAAATAAATTGTGAACCATTAAGAATGACAGCAGAAATATGAACTGCAAATTGATAGCGAGTACAACAGCAACAACAACAAGTACATTATCAACATGTCAGCAACAACAATATAGTCAGCAACGCACAACAACAACAACATACATTCAACTGCAACAATGACAAGCATATTGAGTCTGTAACAACAAGTGCGCAGTCAACGCCAAAGATTGAATAAAAAAAATCTGATAGGAAAGAGTGACAAAAATCTTCAAGCAATGATATCAATAACAAAAAATAAGGAATTACTAAATATTGAAGATAGAAAGAAAAAATTACGACGGCAGCCGCAGTGATAGGCGTGGTGGCGGTGAGTGCAGTAGTGGTGGCGGCAGCAGTGGTGGCAGAAGCAGCGGTGATTGGAAATCAGAATTAGTTAGGAAGGTGGTGGTAGAGGGAAGAAAGCAATCAAAACGAAATAATTAGCAATGACAGAGTGAATAATAACTGAAAGTTAATGATGACAAAAAATAAAAGATAAGAAAAAAAACACAGCAAGAACACCGAAATCATAACACCACCACCACAACAACAACCACGACACCAACAACAATAATGATGATAATGGAAATAATAATATAATAATAATAATAATAATAATAATAATAATAATAATAATAATAATAATAATAATAATAACTGACAGGAAGATAGATGCAAATAGGCCAGACATCATATTGAAAGACTTCAAACAAAGAACATGCCTCCTCATTGATATGACTGTCCCAATCGATATAAACGTATCTGTCAGGACCTACCAAAAACTGAGCAAATATAAAGATCTTGAAATAGAAATCAGCAAAATGTGGAAGCTGAAGACTAAAACAATACCTGTTGTCATAGTGCCCTGGGAATGATAGCAAAAGGGCTGATAG
>NW_021824729.1:0-17832 GCF_006345805.1 Octopus sinensis | reverse complement strand
GTTTATAAATAAATTTAAACAAGGACGGATGACATTTTCTGCAATCGAATGGGCATTACCTATAAATTAAAATAATAATTAGGGCAACCAATTGCAATTTTTTGCAATTAAATATAATTTAATTAAAATTCGATAAATAATAAAGTAATGAATAGACATTAATTTTAATTATATTTTTATTCGATTTAAATTTGCAATTTTTTGCAATTTTTTGTAGTCATTTTACAATTTTTTGCAATTTTTTTAAATTAAAAAAAAATTTTTATTTTAGGCAAAAAAAATCAGTGAATAATCCTACGTTGTTTCCAAGCTTAACCCAAATCAGTTCAAATTATTTGGGATTAATTGAAATGATTTCAAATACTGAATTGCTTGATTACTCCATTGCAACAGCTTATGGTGATCTAAACACCCTAGACTTTACATCAGATCCATGCGACATAAAATCCTATATATCAAAAAAGCTTGAGAAATCAGGAATACTAAGTATTCTTGAATTCTCAAATAAGAATCTATCGCCAGAAGTTTATTCACATCTCAGAAAATGTAGCGCAAGTTCAGCATCTATCGAAAGGGCAATATCTCTTTTGACGAAAATTCTTAGTAAAGAGAGGAACTTTAAACCTGAAAATGTTCAGGAATATTTGATTTCCTATTACAATAAATAATTTCGTTAATTTTTTGCATAATGTAATGTTTACAATTAAAAAAAATTATTTTTGCAATTTTTTACAATTTTTAAAATTCATTTTTGCAATTTTTTTTATTAAAAAGTGCAATTTTTTGGTTGCCCTATTGATTACTCCATTGCAACAGCTTATGGTGATCTAAACACCCTAGACTTTACATCAGATCCATGCGACATAAAATCCTATATATCAAAAAAGCTTGAGAAATCAGGAATACTAAGTATTCTTGAATTCTCAAATAAGAATCTATCGCCAGAAGTTTATTCACATCTCAGAAAATGTAGCGCAAGTTCAGCATCTATCGAAAGGGCAATATCTCTTTTGACGAAAATTCTTAGTAAAGAGAGGAACTTTAAACCTGAAAATGTTCAGGAATATTTGATTTCCTATTACAATAAATAATTTCGTTAATTTTTTGCATAATGTAATGTTTACAATTAAAAAAAATTATTTTTGCAATTTTTTACAATTTTTAAAATTCATTTTTGCAATTTTTTTTATTAAAAAGTGCAATTTTTTGGTTGCCCTAATAATAATGCAACCAGTTTTTGCGATTATCTCTGCAACTTTATATGAATAAGATAATCCAGAGACATTTTGAGATATATTTTTATTAAAGATTGACGGTAAGGTGTTTTTATTTTCAAAATTCTTTTTCAATTCCAGAAAAAAGTCTGGCTTTTTTCCAATTGAATTATGATGTTTTCGCTTTAAATGTTCAATCAAACGAGACGGTTTCATTGCCTCATTCGAAAAAATTGTACCAAAGACAAAGTGGTTTATTAGGATCTTGAGGATCTTTAATAAATCCAAGAGAAATATATTCATCTTTATACATTCTGACTTTTTTTTGAACACGACCCATAAAGATAACTAGAAATCACGCTTAGAAATTTAAATAAAATATAATAAAAATATCATATTATTAATAAATATTATTAGACTCGATTATATATCTTTATTTTTTCAAAGATTATCGACTTCTAACATAAGATTTTAATTTTTCAAATATTAGCAATCAGCCATCGCCCCCCTGGCAGAAAAAATCGCCCCCCTACCAAAAAAAATCGCCCCTAGGGGGCGAATCGCCCACCGTTGAGAACCACTGCTCTAGAATATCATCAGGTTGAATATGAGAGAGATCGAAGGACTTCTCATTGCCCTGTTTTATTATCGAACTATTAAATAACAACCATCTGAGTTCTATTACTACTCTTATTCTCGATTCTGGAAGAAAGTTCATTCCCAAAAGTCCTTGAATCACTGAGAGCCGAACTTGGGTGATATCGAGGTCTATTTACCTAAAAAATAAGATTAAATAAGTATTAACTATTTGCTGACTTGGATGTTTCCACATATTTTTCGATTTAGAGAAGTTTAAACAACTTTAATGGCTGTAAGCTTTCAGTTCGGGCTTGAAAACGTCAGTATTGTTTAAAAATTCGAGATATTCAGGAGATAAAAGGAAAATCCGGAAATAATTGTTCTTCAAAAAAACGTAAGTCTCAGATTTAGCTTCTTTGAATAATTTCTTAAATTCAACAGATTCGTCCTTCATATTGACACTTAGATATATCCGACTAGCCATTTCAGGAGAAAGACAAGAAATATTCTCGCGAATAAAAAACCGATGATAAAGAGATTTAACATGGTTGTAAAAAACAATTGGTTCGGTGATTTGATAATTCAAAATAAAATTCAAAATTTACAAGCAAAATAAAAGTCAAGACAGTCTCCAAGGTTTAATTATCAAGGATATCTTAAATCCCATTAATCCCTTTGAGTTTTTGAGTAGTCATCAAAAGTGTTGAACCAAGGAGGCTCGTTGTTTTTCACGGATGTGATTTCAGCGCCGTTATCCATTTGATTTGTAATCCACTAAAGGAGGCATCATCTGAGGCACAACCACTGCGCGCTTGCGTGGGTACTCGTGAGGAAAATCGAGTCAAAACGAGGAGTCTTCTCCTACGTGTTGGAATCACGAAATGTTACTTGTCCTGTCTTTCGTATTTCTAATGGGAAATTGTTATGTTAATTAAGTGGAACAGACATTGAGAGAGACGCAAACTTTATAGATCGCATGATAACCAAATATTTTTGCAAAGCGTGAAAAATTTGAAATTTTCTAACTTCAGATTTTCCTAGAACTAAATTTCCAAATTTAGAAATTAGAAATTGTACAACGGTTGGTAGAAATCGAGAAGTGAGGTCTTTGAGATAGCGAAATCTAATCCCTTTGAACCTTTTTAAAGTGGTAATTAGATCAAAACAAATAATTTTTCGATAGTAAAAATAAGAAAACAAATTCACTTAATTTGAATGAAATGTTAGAAATATAGACAATCACATTTTTTGATATGATAAATCTGATTTTGAAATCATTTTGGTGATATCCCTTAGGGGGGTTCTGACTTTTTCCTTAAAAAACGCGTTGAACAATGCAATTTAGGATTTTTATTAGCACTGTGTCTATTCCGACTTCTTCTGGAAGAAAAGCTCATTTTGCAGCCAGGTACAGTACAGTAATGAGATTCACACAAATGGACTGCACTCACATGTATTTTTAAGGCTCCTCGGTCGTAAAATGTCTTTCCACATTTGCTACAGAGAACTCGTTTCTTTCCGTTTCGTTCAGTTATGATACCTCCATAAAAATTTTGTTGGAATGAAAAATTTTCTTTGTTTTATATTTTTTCTTATTTCCGGAGTAACCGATTGGCATGTATATGTATATTTGAACGAGTGTATTTATGCTCACTATTTTCTGCGTAGCTATTGATTAACTGCTCTTGTGAAAATGCTTTCTGTATTACAAAATTTTGCATCTGCTTGGTGAAATTTTCATAAACTTGACGCATATAAAGCTCATATTGGTATTGAAAGACAGAGTACATAAACATTCCTAAAATTGGAGAATTATTTTGATATAAATTTTCAACGTTGAACGTTGCATGTGGGTATTCCTGGAATCATTTAGTCTGTACTGTTTTGAGGTATATGCTTGGCTATGATCTATATAAGTTTTTGAATTTTTAATAAAATAAAGTTTTCTTCTTCTTTTGATATTTTGCTTTGCTCGTTTTCAACTCCTTCAATATTCTAAAATGATTATAACATTGAATAACTTTAGAATATCTATTAAAATTCTCCAAACTCCAACCCAAAATATTGAGCTTTTCGCCGAGTTGATTTCCTGGAAGAAGTATGGCAACCAATTGAACAAATTGTTGTAATGACGTTGGAATTTGATAGTTTTTATATAAATAGCTTTAAAAATTCCGATATAGATTTGAGATAATTGACGTTCGTTAGATTTTACTACAAAGTCAACTTTAGCATATAAGTCAAACCATGACAGATCAAGAAATGATGGCAAGAATCACATTTACGATTCCAAGTAGATTTACATACGAATTTCTGGCAGGTACAAAGCGAGCATGAGTTCATAAAGTTCTTAATATTTATATAAAAAATAATATCAACTTTATAGCAAATATTGTGCAAGCAAATTAATAATTTAAAACTGATATACGATATACTAAATTCATTTACAATAACATTAAATCAAACAATATTGATAAACCACATTTTTAAGATTATAATCTTTATATAATATTAAAATCATTTATATGTTTAAAGTAAACATGGACAGTTATTTTAAAACTGCTAGAAAAAATGTTAAACCTTATTAAAAAAAATTTCTGTTGAATCCATATTAAAAATGTGATTCAAAATACGGTGTTCTAGAAATTATAGATACACAATGCGCAAATTGATTATTAACTGAACGTAAAGCATTTATATCAATGTTTCTGCAACGAACCTAAGGAACTATGTACGATCTAACTTAAGATGTCAGACTTACAATGTAAATAAGAAAATAAATAAATTAATAAAAAATATTGTTATATATCAATTTTGATGTTTAATAAACGTTTTTGCATGCAGAACTGGAGTCAGACGTTCCTAGACCTTAGTTTCTTTATAGGCTACTACAATGTATGCTAATCGCTATCCATAAGGACCCTTCTAGAAGAGGCCTGGAATTATTCAGTTTATTGATAAAATCTCTAGAATACATTAAAAAATTCCCTAAAATGTTATAAATCAGTCAATTAACAAATTTGAAAAGCTGAACTGTCTGAACTTTAGATATTTCTAACTAAAAATGAGTCTTTATTTTCCGACAAAACACCTCCCGAGATCTCCACTTGTGTGCAACCAATCGACCTGATTTTTCCAGGACAACTGCCTCCTTTGATCGTCTATTATTAACTTGTTCAACCTCCTCTAAACCATTTTACTATCTCAAACTAAGGAACTATGTACGATCTAACTTAAGATGTCAGACTTACAATGTAAATAAGAAAATAAATAAATTAATAAATTAAAAATATTGTTATATATCAATTTTGATGTTTTATGAACGTTTTTGCATGCAAAACTGGAGTCAGAAGCATATTATATACATACGTGAATTTTAACACTATTTTATATCTTGAGGATAGTTTTGATTCCTCATCCTTTGCCATCTGATTTTCCCAAAAACTGTTTTCGATTTCTATGGTCATCATCCATCATCCATTTTTCATAATAAGAGATTACACCCAAAGGAATACACGTCCGGGGGTAATTTCCTATTGGGATGTGCAGATAGCGACAATGTTCAGTCAACTCCTTTCAAATAAATACAAATCAATACATTTAGTGTCTTTTTCAATTAAAAAAATATCGAATCATTGTCCTAGCTCCCACACGCTGCCAATCCAAGACAGAAAAAAGAGATGGACTGGTGATTGAACCATACTAAAAACCTATCCTGTGATTTGATATTAACTACGGGTATGTTCTCTAAAAAGGAAATGTTTCATGAAGCCGCTTTTTCTCTAAAAATGGCAGGTAGACTTATAAACCTGAACAAGACTGTATTACAAGACAACAAAGAGATTTAGACAACGCGGAGATGGATTTGTTCAAAGAGCAAAAAACCTTATCCATTGAAGTCTCTGCTTTTATCAAATTATTATGAACTGATCCTCAAATTATTATGAATCCTGCCAATGCCTAAAGCCAACTTAGATATTTCAAGTTCTTCATTCGAATCTCACTAATTAAAGTAATTAGTTACTCATATGCCATTGTGAAAGATTTGTGTCATCATCCATGATTTCACAAATTATTCTGTAAAGAAAACACGTTGGACAATAATATTTGTTAAAAAACTCATCTTCATTGTGAGACTTTCAAACACGGGAATATGCGGAATAAAACTGACGGAATCGAAAGGCATTTTTAATGTTCTACGTTGCATTACTAAACCCTGCGTGAAACGCATTTTTCTTTAGGTTTTGAATGATGACACATCCCTATTAGAATTTGTAGAACGTGCCACATTATATTTAATGTCTTTTAATTCCAAATCGTAAGAAATTCTCAAATCCACGATATATTCCAAGGTAGGAATGATAACCAACTTGATTTAAAACAGAAGTCTTATCTAAGGTCTCTTTTTAACATGTTATCATACATACTGTATGCATGTAACATACATGAATATTCTGGTCGTCCAATGGGCAAGGACAATAAATAATTTCATTTCACTCGTTAATACTCACTTCTTTTTAAAAAAATTTTTCTTTTTTTTATTTCCATCGAGTCCAAGAAGCCTTCTCGCCTTGTCTTCTTGCTTTTGGGGATGAGAAACACGGGGACTCCCCTTTCTGTTGATTTTGAGTCGTTGTTTGATAGCCTATAGATTAAGGAAAAATTAAGTCACATGAGTCACAATCATCTTCTGATAGTCATTCTTGACAGACATAAACAGATCTAACCAACTGAACATTCGATCGTGGTATTCCAATGTTGGAATTGTGATGGAAAAGTTGGTAAATTCCCAAAACTTGTTACCCCAAACTCTGCAAAATTATCGATACAAAACAACCTTAAAACTAATTAGAAAGGGAACTTGAGTGATATTGACGTACACAAACTGCATGTTGGAGGCTGCCCTGTCCTGGGGTGAGTGGGGAGGGTACTTTCATGATAGTCACGTCGTCCCGATATTCGGTAGACCCACTCTCCTTACTCCGCTTATTCTTTATGGATATCCCTACAAATGAACTCATCGACACACCAGATGACTGACTGAAGAAGAATTGAACCACCAACAAGTAAAAGTCATAGGTGAGGTAGGCGGATGTGGGAGCTACATTGATCTCCAAATGTTCCTTCATGGATATTCCCCCAACTGGGACTCCCTCCCGACAGTATATCCGCACTGAGGGACTGTGGGCAGATGGGTTCTCCTCGTCCGTAGGAATAATCACGTCCTTCAGAATAAGTGAAGACACAACTCTGTAAAACGAGTTGGGATGCAGATCCGACACCTTAAACCAACCCAAGTGAAGTAAATGTGACTTGGGGTCGTCTGCAGACCCAATTTTGTTATATCTAATCATGCCAGGACAGAAAATGACAGAAAGTTGCTGATAATGACATTGAGTTGACTGTCGTCATGAGTGATAGTCCACTCTGCATGCTTGAAACATATCTCGAGGGTGTGAAGTGGGGGAGTGAGGTCTGGGAGGGTCAGTGAGTGTGCTAGCAAGTGATGTCTCCTCTTATTATAGCAACTAAGAATACAACCAGGAGGACTGATACCACAACATATGTGACAATTCTTGACTTGTGCTGTACAACTCCTTTCGAGTAGATTTGATTCGATCCCTCAGTCTGGTGAGTAGTTCACTCCGCCCGCCATGCTCACGAACCAGAAAGTAATGCTCTCTCTCCAATTTCCTCCACTCCCCTGCCAACTCTCTGCACTTGTCAATACAAACAGACCTGAGGACGTTCTTCAGTTCGAATATACGATTAATGTGTTCCGGAAGTGTGCACAAGTCGAGTTGAAGTCTCATTTCCTGCAGTCTGTCCAACGACCTTTTACGTTCGGGGTCAAAGTAGAGAAGGAGGTTGTTCACAATGTCAATAATCACCGAATATTGCCATTGTTAGTCGATATTGACAGGTCGTGGTGGGCATTGTGAATGTCTCCAGACTGTCCTCGTCCTCGGAGGGAGGCTGGCCATCACTCACCAACAATTCCTCGATGGCCGCGTAGGACGAGTAGAATATGTCACAACGACACCTCGACACTATTCTCTCCAGATTGCCCCCTTCGTTCGCATTGGCAAAATACTGCATAAATATGGCCCACTCACCTCCATTGAGTCGATAGTCCCAATCCAACTTATTTTCGACCTCAGACCGTTGTTCTTCCACACCAATCCGTGCTCACGTTGGAAGAACTGGGCTTTCCTAGCTACAGCCATAATGAAGCCCGATTGGACCACCAAACTCAATTGGACATTCCTAAATTCGACTGCACTCAGTCAGTCCACTCACCTAAACAATTCCGACTTGTCACATCATTACTTCCACACGACTTTGGCCTTGACAAATCATCCACCAGACATGTCTGTGTCTACCAATCAACACATTCCATCACCACGTCTCCAGTCACGTAAAACTTGTTTTCCACGTCGGCCACCAGTCGCTCCAACAAGTCCGGAGTCCACTCATCCTGCTCGACCAACTCCTCTCTGGATTCGACCACCTTCTGTTCGTGTCGTTCAATGCAGGAGATTATCCCGAAAGTAAATTACGGCGGAGAATGACCCCTCGTTGGTAGTGATTCATCAACTCATAAAATACGGCTCTGTTCTCGTTAGTCCACCTCACCACAGTGTCCTTCACTATTACATTGTGTTGTGCTGAATGTCAATATAACTACATGCCTGGTAGGTTGACTCGATCTCCGTGGAGGCGGGGTGGGGGAGACAATCTGGTCTCGATGTGGGGAGTGGTAATATCGCAGTCTAAAACGTAACCAAAAACACTCACGAGTCAAACTTAATCAGAAAATTGGCCTCATCACTTTTATTACCGAACAAGTCAACGTTGACCCTCTCCTGTATGAAATGAAAAGATTTGATTTTCCACACAGTGACTGGTCGTCTGAGTACATTCCCTTGGAGGGGGAGGACAGAGTAGTCAGGCAACTGTCCAAGGACACGGAACCCACTTTAGTTGTACCCATCCACCATTTCCCCGTCATCCAGTATTCAATCACAAAACTGTCCAGATTCATAGCAATGTTAAACTCTCTACTCATAGTGGAATATATCACCTGAAATGGCGAGAAAGTTGTATTCTTTTGTAGAATGGTCGTCCAAAGAGAGGACTCAGGCGGATCGGACGGGTGAGTTGTTGGATTGTGGTCTACAGGTGGTCAAGTGAGGACAGCAATAATGTCGAATATCCAATTAATCGACCCCGAATAGAATTTGAGAGACGAGAGAGAAACATTACTCGAAATACTCAACTTGACATCCATCCCACTCGACCTGAAAGCCCGAAATGTGTCGTGTGTCTGCATCACTCAAATATTCTCACCAAAACATCTACGACGTACTTCCGGTGGATTGGAATCACCGTGAAATGAGAGTAAGCATCACCAGGACATATCCAGGAGACTTTGGCCCTACCACTCAAAGCAGGCATTCGGAATATGCACCAGTCGATAATCGTCATAATTCGAGGCAGTCTTGCAGTTTATTTGCAAGTCTCCGTTCAACACAAACTTCCCTGCCATGAACTGATGAGAGTAACCAATGTGTTCTCAAACACGAGAGACTCCCAGGACCACTCGATGAACTCAGTCGAGTTGTATGGGTCATTCGTAAGGCGGTACATCAACGATAACTTTAGTCGGGCTCTCCAATTTCCGTGAAGAACGTAGCGGAACATGTCGAACCAACTCAACTTGGGACTGCAATCTCGACTGGGCGACGTTATCAAGTCAAGGCAGTGGAAAAATTAGAGCCAAGGCTCGATGCTGGGTCCGTAGGCCACTCTCACTTGCCCCGACTCTGCCATCCACGTATACAAATACTCAAATTGAGGTCGTAGAAATACTTGAGGGGGCACAGTGACTTTCGAATCTCGAAATCCCCGAATGGAATGACGACTTGCTCTACCAGTAGGCACACTAATCTACTCAAATATGTCCCCGTCAGTTCTGCCCCTCTCAACAGTCCCCAAAATCGACAATTATTCCAGACGATAAGGGGCACGGAATAGTCCCGGAGAGCACTCCTCATTTCGTCAAACTCAAAAATGACATAACGACAAAAGAGAGTGCTGAATGATGTCTCCCCACCGTCAAAACTACTCCTCACTCACACAATCCACCATTCAGGCTCCACTCGCTTCATAAACCACAGAATATTGTCCTCCCCAAAAACGGAGGGGTCTGACAGGGCTTTGAAAGAGACCCCCTCCAGACTGATCTGACAAAGGGTTTTGATCCCTTCTTGTTGCCGACGGTGAATCCCCACCCGCTCAATGTACGCGGAGGAATTCCTTTGCTCCACTGTGGCGTACAATTCATCCATTTTGTCGACTTTTATGACACACAACACTCACTCGACATGCTTGCCCCCATTTCCTGCAGTTGTTTTTCCAGAATGACTGATCTCTGCACCTTTTCCACAAAACTCATCACTCAGTAACTGAATATGACTTATTCCCTACTCTGAAGTTGCTCAATATCCTGTTCTCGAATGGGTCGTCCTCGAATACCACAGAAAAGTGCTGGGAATGATAAGGACTCGCACATTTATGCTGATATTCAAGTCACTCATCAACGTCGGGGCTGATCGGGGACATTTCTCAACTTTTTGTGGACAATCCACATTATTTTAAAGGCGTCCTTCAACTGAACACTCACAATAATAACTACCGCCACAAAACAGGCATCAAAGTTGTAATTAAATGGAAAAACCACGTGAAATGACCCGAACGTGTAATCTCTGACAATATGACACCAATACCGCGATATCACATAACGACAGTTCAGTCCAGCCAGACTTGTCATCTCATCTCCCAAAATCTACGAAAAACTAAAAGTCTGCACGTCGGCCAGTCTCTTTGCGGTAGTAATTGATGTGGATTTTTGTTTTCCGAAACTTTTCAAATTCCGTGACATGTTCCTACTTTCCGTAATCAAGTCAAACAGTTCAGAGTTGGTCAAATTCGATCCCAAATAATAAAAGTATTCAAAATATACTTTTGAGTATAAAAGACATCGGTTGGCCACCTCGGCAGCACTCCCAAGCGCCTACCCGATTCGGAACACTCGTCCTTGATTTACTTGGAGGCCGAACTGAGCACGACATCCGCCAACCTCACAGTAAAACCAAGTCTCAGCACTGCGCGTGTCAACCACCAAATACTCAAAAAAGCCACAGCCAATCGACGGGCAATACACTGGACAGTCGTCTCAGCCCCGTACTCTCGTCGGATGTAGTAGAAAATGTTTGTTTTACTCCCCAAGCCGAGCGAGTTCTTGTCGAGAATGCCCGGAATCAATTCCGAGTCGTCAATGTAGCAGTCTACCCATCAAACTACTTGCCAACACGAGTCATACAACTCTTCATTGCCCGAATAACTCTTCCCTTTGGCCTGGATGTTGACGGAGATGTGTTGATTCGACTCAGTGGGGTGACTGAGGAGGTAACTCATCATCTGCTTCCCAGTCCACAAAGTCACCGGTCTCGGAATAGCGGGTTGGGGGACTGGAGGACACTTTCTTGACCCCCTCATTGCATTCAACAGTGAGACCACTTGGGGTTTCGTCAAGAACACGTCCTTCCTGGTGAGCAAATACAGGCCTGTAATGAGCGGAGGGACTACCACTAATGAAATCCTGTATTTCTGCCGTCAAAGGCTCTCCATCAAAGTCAGCATTGAAGGGAGTATAACAACACTCGTTGAATCGGAGTGTCCTCTGGTTGCCAATCTTGAACTACGATGTCAAGACAGTCCTCACATGAATGCTCTCCCTGTGGAGAGAGGGCTGTCGATTGACAATGTCCCCTAATATGCCTCAACACTCTATCCCCCACTCGCAAATCACACGCCCTCTGTTCCACCTCCCCGTACCGCAGATTACTACAGTCAAACAGTCCCCCTACACTGATCGCCCATTCGCCTTGTAAATCATCACAGCAGAGGGGTGTTGCCGCCGCACTATTAGTCTTCTCCTCAATGTTGGTGTCCCTCACACACTCGGGATACGTCAATATCTGGGGGACTGACACTTGGTCTATTCCGGGTCGGGCGATATGACAGTCCTCCCCGTTCACCCTCTTCCCGTTACCCCGAAAACGTCCTTGCTTGCCTTTCAGGCGAGTGAAGTATGACCTCACGAGTTTGGGTGGTTTGTATTCCTTGGGGATGCTGGCCATATTAATCATGATGCAACACTCGTATTGCAATGTGAGGTAGATGGTCTGCAATCCACAGAGAGGACAACCATTTGCTTTATGAATGTCATGTTGAGGTATGCAAAGTAGTCGTTGAGGGACATGACGTGCATTAATTTCACTGTCAGGTCGTCTTGCCGTTTCCTACTGGTCAATCCAATACTCACTCGTCAGAGGATGTGACAGCCGGACGAATGGAGGCACTGCTCGGAAATACATGTTCTCCGTCCGAGTCCTGCTCCTCACATTCCCCGCAATCAGTCCAAAGTCCTTCAACTCAACCAAATCGCCCACTATATCCTCGACAAAATATTGAACAGCTCGACCGAGTTGAGGGCAGTCCCACATTTCAAAGCATTGCGCACTTTTTGTGAGGAATGAGCAGTTTTAAGGGCATTCACGTGTCGGGTTGTGTCGTAGGAGGTGATCCGCTCGAGGTGAGCCTCCAGGATGTTCAGAGGAGTGTGTTTCTTGACCTTTCCTGCCAATAAATCCACACCACACAGTGAAACAGTTGTGGCAGACAATATCCTCACTCCCCTCCAATTTGTGCGTCTCTGTCTTCTTCTGCAGGTAGTTGAGACTCTTTTCCATCTTTTTGATGTGACTGAAGGTCTTTTTATTCCCCAGGAGAATGTGTCCACACATCTTGCACACACTTTTGACCGTCTTCAGGATGTGCCCAGAAAATCGTGGATTGAGGACTGGCAGTGATGGTTTTAGCACACCGAAATGGCCGGGACACTCGTCAATGTTCAGACCACACGTCCGACATTGCATGGATGGGTTGTAACAGCCCTTTCTTAGTTTGCCGTGTTTTTACCATTCGGATGTCTGCCAGTCCATTTTCTTGTATCCCCGACTGGTCAAAGAGCTGGGATTCTTGGATGGTGACAAAGGCTGATCGCTCCACCTCGACTGTGGAAGGGAGTTCAAACTTTATCGCTTTGCTGAGCATTGCTGCTTTTTATTGGAATACATTTTGCTGACGTTGACAGAGTACGATTCGTGCAACATTAAATATTAAACGGACTTTTGAATTTTATTACAAAAATATGTTAAATTCGAGTATTTAGCTTTAAAATAAATTATTTATTATTTAACAATTTAGAGAAAATTTTTATGGCTTCAAATCATTCTTCAGCATTCATTGTTTGGAGATTTATTTACTGTTTGTTATTAAGGTTGTGGGAAATTGTCTTACGTAATAAGCAAGATCATCAAACAGCAAACAAGTCTGAATCTGCCGACCCCCGTTAAAAAAACTAACTTGGCAATCAACAAATTAAACAACAGGGCAGTCAGATCAGACAACTTGCCCGATGCAAATTGCCAACCCAAATTTCAAAAATTTTCTATATTGTATTTGAGACACTCTGAAACTTGGTGAAGGAATTTCATGAATCTGAAAGAGCAAAAGATCACTAAAAACTTCAAGAACATAATATTACTCTGAAAATTGAGAAAGATACTATCTCTGATAACCCTTAGCCGGATATTCTCTGATGTTTAAATTTCTTGTTGCCTGGAAAAAGTGGATTCAGAAGGGGTCGCTCTACCGAAGATGCAGTCTGATCCCACAATGGATATGTGCCACATGTCAAGAGTAATTTCATAATACTGAGTGTGGACATGTCCAGTGCTTTTGATACTTTTAACGGGAAAAATTGTTGGATATAATTGAGAATTTTCTTGATGATGATGATAATAGAGCCCAATTTGTTTTCTATTGTCCGATACTGAATTGACTGTACGGGTTGGTTGGAACATCTCAGGGGACTTTCCGGTCGTATTCGAGGCTTTACTGAGAGCTCTCAAAACTATTTCTGGAGAATTAATTTAAGTGAAATTATATATGCAGATGACACAAACTTTGTCTCAGAAAATGATCTTAAACCTGTTTCTGAAAAATTTCTAACAAATTTCAGTGTTGGTCCATGTAGCGAATGAGGAAGATCAATTTGTGTTTACGTTATGTGGAGTTATCGTACTCTCCTATACTGCGGAGAGAAGAGCCCTTCAATGCCATATTCTACTCATTATTGGCGTGTTCTACGTAGACGACACAGGTGTGGAGTGGAATACATTAGTCGTGGATTGTCTTTCAAGCTTAGGTCCATGCTTATGTGTATAGATTCCGTAACTCAATCAACTGTGAGCAAAGAACATATACTCAAAGGAGGTTAGGTTGGTCATGCAAATTGGGAGAGGTCCACATGATGACGAGAGCTGTATGTGAACGACTGTGTGACTGCACTAACCATGCAGTTCAATTCCAGAGAATGCTTAATTCTAACAGAAAGCTTATGAGCAATCGAGCCAAATTTTATCCATCACAGGCAGCTGTGGAAGTCCGATATTATTTTTAATTGGATGAAACAAATCTCAACATCCACATATCCCGTAAAAAGGGTCGTTCAATAAAGAAACAAGGGCTAATGTCATTGCAACAAGTTCACGAGGTGCCAATGTACATTTCATTGATTGTATCAGGTCCCTTGGATTGCTATGAATTGAAATCTGGATCCTTTAATAAAGGATCGACTCTGAAAGTTATAACAAACCATGATTAACTCTTTATGCATAATCACTCCATCTTAATGCAAGACCGTAATTGCTAGAATTCAGAGGTTGGCCTCATCGGTGTTAAATAATGATAATTTTATTGTTCCACTTTGCTTTTGGTAAGACCCACTTTGAACTTTAAATGGTATAGAAGTATCTTAATCTGATACAATACGACCATCCACAAAACAACACTAAAATTTCCATCGTTGAGTGTGAGGAGACTGACGTACTACTTTGGATGGTGTAAGAAGTGAGTGTTGTGCGAACTATTCCACAGTCTGGTGGTGGAGGAGAGTGAGATGAGTGGAGTGCGGGTATGACCATGACTCAGTGCCAGGACTTTTTAGCCGAGAACTGTGTGTCCTACTCAAAGGGACAACAACACGACGCACACAAGTTCCTCAACTTTATATTAGACCGACTCAAAAAAAATGTCCTAGAGTAATAAAAATAAATTTGCTTTGTATGTTAAAAAGTTGTTTGGATTCTCGATTTGCCAGTTTTTTTGGAGGAGAACCGAATAGATATCTGTCTTCTCCAAGAGACGAAACTTTCGAAACGGATCCCTACTCCTCTTTTTGCTGGATACGATGCACTACGATGTGACCGCGAGTCGGAGCATGGAGGGGGTCTACTGACCCTTATAAAAAGAGGAATAAAATATTTCGAGAATCCCTTACCGTATACAAGCCTAAAGAAGGACTCCAACACCGAAATAATTGGAATCTCACTTATGACCTCCTACGGAAGACTTGAAATCGCCAATGTCTACGTACCTCCCCCAGGTTCATGCAAGAAGGGCTATCGTTTTGACCTATCAAGCCTTGATAAATTGGATAACTTACTCTTATGCGGAGATCTGAACGCGAAGCATCCCGCTTGGTTCAGATATCAGACTGCCGATGCCAGAGGAACCTTTTGATATCGCAATTGCAGAAGTTAATAATCCTTAACAACCCGAAAAAGAACACTCGAACACCCTACAACTCTAAGGACACGAGGACATCGCCAGATCTATCAATCTGCTCACCTCGGCTTTCCCCTATCATCAAGTGGTCGGTCCGCTATGATCTCCGAAGTGACCACCACTCAATGATAATGAGAATGAACTGTTCTCCACATCTCATACTGAAACCAAATTATTTCTATGATTACGAAAACGCAGATTGGAATGCTTTCGCAAATTACGTCGATTCAAGACTCCAGAACTTTCACCCTAAGAATTTTTCTTCCTTGGACAGGGCAGTGGAAAGCTTCAACAAAACTATCATAGATGCAAGAAATTTGATTATCAGAAGAGCATGTATAAGAAGTGGGAGCTCAAAATATGACTCAAGAACGAAAAAATTAATCAGAGAAAGAACCAGCCTCAAGAAAAGAAAGTATCGACCCAAAGTAATCATCGATCGAATCAGGGCTCTAAACATGCTTATTACGAATAATACCAACCAAGTCCAAAGAAGAAGCTCAGCCGAATCTCTAGAGCCATGAATAAACAAGCCTCTATTCGGCCATGTGGACGATGTTGAGACGCTTAAAGAATCCTGACGAGCGTAAAACAGAAACATATCAGCTCAATCTAAACAATTTTATGAAACACTGTGTCAAGATTAGTCATATTCCTTATAAAAAAATGAACTCACAGTCAAGATTAAAATCAAAGCCATCCAAAAGGCCCCCGACGACTTATTTTCTTCCTGAAGAGGTGTCTGAAACAATCTCGAATCAGAAGAAAACAAACTCATGTGGACCGGATGGAATTCCGCTTATTCTACTAAAACACTTGGGCCCAGTTTCAATAAATGCTTTAACCACGATCTATAACACATCATTATTCACGAACTCTATACCGAACTTATGGAAACTATCAAAAATCCGGCCAATATTAAAACCTGGAAGACCGAAAAACGACCCCGGCTCCTATAGACCAATATCCCTTATATGTGTGCTGTCAAGAATCTTGGAAAAACTGGTTCTAAAACATATTCGCCCTTTCCTCCCACAATCCACATTTCAACATGGATTCAAGGAAGGATTGTCAACGACCTCCTTCCTCACCACACTAACAGATTTCATAAATGAAGGACACGAAAAACAGGAAGATGGGGACGAAAATTATTGAAGTCACGCTGAATGGAGTCCCAATACCACAAAAGAAAACACAGAAGATATTGGGTGTAACGTTTGACACTTTCCTCTGTTTCTCACCTCATGTTGAATCAATCGTGTCAACTTGTATAAAGAAAATCAATTTTGTGAAAGCCTTTCTTTCGAACTGTGGGAGAACTTGTCCGCCAGGGTAGAGACCCTTTACAAGCAGTATATCGAGCCAACAATAGGCTATGCATGTGCTGCTTGGGGCTGTAACCTGGCGGCAACGAACCAACTAAAAATCGAGAAAATCCAAAAAAAATCCATAAACATACTGAAGGACCATACCGACATGAAAATTGTCCATCGAACACTGGAGTCTCTTGTAGAGGCAAATGGGAGGGATCGTGGAGATGGACCACAAGCATTTCACCGTACATACAGAAAGTGTGTGGGGTCACGGTCTGAACATCGTGAAAAGATGGCTAGACTGTTGAGAAGTGTCGGAATCACCTGAACACGTTAGTTAATGGTTAAGACGGTGATTCTGTTTTTGGCTTAAATAATAATAATAATAATAATTGACCCCTCGACCATGTTTGATGTGCATATCAAACCAATTCAAGAAAGTAAACGATACCTTCTAAGCTGCCTTCACATAATAACGCTCTACAACCGCCTCAAACGGGTCAAGGCTGGTTTGGATGACTACACTGTCGTCCCCAGGACTGTCATAATTGGGGGAAAGGCCCCTCCCGGGTACAGAATTGCAAAACTCATCATCAAACTGATATGCAATGTGGCTGTTGTGGTAAACAGTGATCCGGAGACCAATAAAGACCTGAGAGTGTTTGTCCTTCCGGATTATAAAAAGTCGTTTGTAGAGAAAATGGTCCCTGCAGCTGATTTAAGTGAAAAACTCTCACTCTCAGGAACTGAAGCGTCTGGAACTGGAAACATGAAATTTATGGTTGGTCAGTTGATTTATTGCCAGTTGAACGTGGCTGTCACTCTGGGGACGTTTGATGGGCCCAATGTAGAAATGGCCGAACAGGTTGGGATGGAAAATATATTTATATTCGGAATGACAATCCACAAAGTTAAGAAAAATTACTCTTCTGGGTATTTTGTAAGTAAAGAAGTGTAGATACAATCAT